>NW_026947921.1:0-86000 GCF_034190915.1 Cavia porcellus | reverse complement strand
GGGTGTGTGTTACATTGGATTCACTAGTAGGAGTGAGAAAAACATCACGGGGTGGTGTGCATTGTATGGGTGTGTGTTACATTGGATTCACTAGTAGGAGTGAGAAAAACATCACGGGGTGGTGCGCATTGTATGGGTGTGTGTTACATTGGATTCACTAGTAGGAGTGAGAAAAACATCACGGGGTGGTGCGCATTGTATGGGTGTGTGTTATATTACATTCACTAGTAGGAGTGAGAAAAACATCACGGGGTGGTGCGCATTGTATGGGTGTGTGTTACATTACATTCACTAGTAGGATTGGAAAAACATCACGGGGTGGTGCGCATTGTATGGGTGTGTGTTACATTACATTCACTAGTAGGAGTGAGAAAAACATCACGGGGTGGTGCGCATTGTATGGGTGTGTGTTACATTACATTTACTAGTAGCAGTGAGAAAAACATCACGGGGTGGTGCGCATTGTATGGGTGTGTGTTACATTGGATTCACTAGTAGGAGTGAGAAAAACATCACGGGGTGGTGCGCATTGTATGGGTGTGTGTTACATTACATTCTCTAGTAGCAGTGAGAAAAACATCACGGGGTAGTGCGCATTGTATGGGTGTGTGTTACATTAGATTCACTAGTAGCAGTGAGAAAAGCATCACGGGGTGGTTCTCATTGTATGGGTGTGTGTTACATTAGATTCACTAGTAGGAGTGAGAAAAACATCACGGGGTGGTGGGCATTGTATGGGTGTGTGTTACATTAGATTCACTAGTAGGAGTGAGAAAAACATCACGGGGTGGTGCGCATTGTATGGGTGTGTGTTACATTGGATTCACTAGTAGGAGTGAGAAAAACATCACGGGGTGGTGCGCATTGTATGGGTGTGTGTTACATTGGATTCACTAGTAGGAGTGAGAAAAACATCACGGGGTGGTGCGCATTGTATGGGTGTGTGTTACATTGGATTCACTAGAAGGAGTGAGCAAAAATCACGGGGTGGTGCGCATTGTATGGGTGTGTGTTACATTGGATTCACTAGTAGGAGTGAGAAAAACATCACCGGGTGGTGCGCATTGTATGGGTGTGTGTTACATTGGATTCACTAGTAGGAGTGAGAAAAACATCACGGGGTGGTGCGCATTGTATGGGTGTGTGTTACATTACATTCACTAGTAGCAGTGAGAAAAACATCACGGGGTGGTGCGCATTGTATGGGTGTGTGTTACATTGGATTCACTAGTAGCAGTGAGAAAAACATCACGGGGTGGTGCGCATTGTATGGGTGTGTGTTACATTGGATTCACTAGTAGCAGTGAGAAAAACATCGCGGGGTGGTGCGCATTGTATGGGTGTGTGTTACATTGGATTCACTAGTAGGAGTGAGAAAAACATCACGGGGTGGTGCGCATTGTATGGGTGTGTGTTACATTGGATTCACTAGTAGGAGTGAGAAAAACATCACGGGGTGGTGCGCATTGTAAGGGTGTGTGTTACATTGGATTCACTAGTAGGAGTGAGAAAAACATCACGGGGTGGTGCGCATTGTATGGGTGTGTGTTACATTGGATTCACTAGTAGGAGTGAGAAAAACATCACGGGGTGGTGCGCATTGTATGGGTGTGTGTTACATTGGATTCACTAGTAGGAGTGAGAAAAACATCACGGGGTGGTGCGCATTGTATGGGTGTGTGTTACATTGGATTCACTAGTAGGAGTGAGAAAAACATCACGGGGTGGTGCGCATTGTGTGGGTGTGTGTTACATTGGATTCACTAGTAGGAGTGAGAAAAACATCACGGGGTGGTGCGCATTGTGTGGGTGTGTGTTACATTACATTCACTAGTAGGAGTGAGAAAAACATCACGGGGTGGTGCGCATTGTGTGGGTGTGTGTTACATTGGATTCACTAGTAGGAGTGAGAAAAACATCACGGGGTGGTGCGCATTGTATGGGTGTGTGTTATATTACATTCACTAGTAGGAGTGAGAAAAACATCACGGGGTGGTGCGCATTGTATGGGTGTGTGTTACATTACATTCACTAGTAGGATTGGAAAAACATCACGGGGTGGTGCGCATTGTATGGGTGTGTGTTACATTACATTCACTAGTAGGAGTGAGAAAAACATCACGGGGTGGTGCACATTGTATGGGTGTGTGTTACATTACATTCACTAGTAGGAGTGAGAAAAACATCACGGGGTGGTGCGCATTGTATGGGTGTGTGTTACATTGGATTCACTAGTAGGAGTGAGAAAAACATCACGGGGTGGTGCGCATTGCATGGGTGTGTGTTACATTAGATTCACTAGTAGCAGTGAGAAAAACATCACGGGGTGGTGCGCATTGTATGGGTGTGTGTTACATTAGATTCACTAGTAGCAGTGAGAAAAACATCACGGGGTGGTTCTCATTGTATGGGTGTGTGTTACATTAGATTCACTAGTAGGAGTGAGAAAAACATCACGGGGTGGTGCGCATTGTATGGGTGTGTGTTACATTGGATTCACTAGTAGGAGTGAGAAAAACATCACGGGGTGGTGCGCATTGTAAGGGTGTGTGTTACATTGGATTCACTACTAGGAGTGAGAAAAACATCACGGGGTGGTGCGCATTGTATGGGTGTGTGTTACATTGGATTCACTAGTAGGAGTGAGAAAAACATCACGGGGTGGTGCGCATTGTATGGGTGTGTGTTACATTGGATTCACTAGAAGGAGTGAGCAAAACATCGCGGGGTGGTGCGCATTGTATGGGTGTGTGTTACATTGGATTCACTAGTAGGAGTGAGAAAAACATCGCGGGGTGGTGCGCATTGTATGGGTGTGTGTTACATTGGATTCACTAGTAGGAGTGAGAAAAACATCGCGGGGTGGTGCGCATTGTATGGGTGTGTGTTACATTGGATTCACTAGTAGCAGTGAGAAAAACATCGCGGGGTGGTGCGCATTGTATGGGTGTGTGTTACATTGGATTCACTAGTAGGAGTGAGAAAAACATCACGGGTTGGTGCGCATTGTATGGGTGTGTGTTACATTGGATTCACTAGTAGGAGTGAGAAAAACATCACGGGGTGGTGCGCATTGTATGGGTGTGTGTTACATTGGATTCACTAGTAGGAGTGAGAAAAACATCACGGGGTGGTGCGCATTGTATGGGTGTGTGTTACATTGGATTCACTAGTAGGAGTGAGAAAAACATCACGGGGTGGTGCGCATGGTATGGGTGTGTGTTACATTGGATTCACTAGTAGGAGTGAGAAAAACATCACGGGGTGGTGCGCATTGTGTGGGTGTGTGTTACATTGGATTCACTAGTAGGAGTGAGAAAAACATCACGGGGTGGTGCGCATTGTGTGGGTGTGTGTTACATTACATTCACTAGTAGGAGTGAGAAAAACATCACGGGGTGGTGCGCATTGTGTGGGTGTGTGTTACATTACATTCACTAGTAGCAGTGAGAAAAACATCGCGGGGTGGTGCGCATTGTATGGGTGTGTGTTACATTACATTCACTAGTAGCAGTGAGAAAAACATCGCGGGGTGGTGCGCATTGTATGGGTGTGTGTTACATTACATTCACTAGTAGCAGTGAGAAAAACATCGCGGGGTGGTGCGCATTGTATGGGTGTGTGTTACATTACATTCACTAGTAGCAGTGAGAAAAACATCACGGGGTGGTGCGCATTGTATGGGTGTGTGTTACATTAGATTCACTAGTAGCAGTGAGAAAAACATCACGGGGTGGTGCGCATTGTATGGGTGTGTGTTACATTGGATTCACTAGTAGCAGTGAGAAAAATATCACGGGGTGGTGCGCATTGTATGGGTGTGTGTTACATTGGATTCATTAGTAGGAGTGAGAAAAACATCACGGGGTGGTGCGCATTGTATGGGTGTGTGTTACATTGGATTCACTAGTAGGAGTGAGAAAAACATCACGGGGTGGTGCGCATTGTATGGGTGTGTGTTACATTGGATTCACTAGTAGGAGTGAGAAAAACATCACGGGGTGGTGCGCATTGTGTGGGTGTGTGTTACATTACATTCACTAGTAGGAGTGAGAAAAACATCACGGGGTGGTGCGCATTGTATGGGTGTGTGTTACATTGGATTCACTAGTAGGAGTGAGAAAAACATCACGGGGTGGTGCGCATTGTATGGGTGTGTGTTACATTACATTCACTAGTAGCAGTGAGAAAAACATCACGGGGTGGTGCGCATTGTATCGGTGTGTGTTACATTACATTCACTAGTAGGAGTGAGAAAAACATCACGGGGTGGTGCGCATTGTATGGGTGTGTGTTACATTACATTCACTAGTAGGAGTGAGAAAAACATCACGGGGTGGTGCGCATTGTATGGGTGTGTGTTACATTACATACACTAGTAGGAGTGAGAAAAACATCACGGGGTGGTGCGCATTGTATGGGTGTGTGTTACATTACATTCACTAGTAGGAGTGAGAAAAACATCACGGGGTGGTGCGCATTGTATGGGTGTGTGTTACATTAGATTCACTAGTAGGAGTGAGAAAAACATCACGGGGTGGTGCGCATTGTATGGGTGTGTGTTACATTACATTCACTAGTAGGAGTGAGAAAAACATCACGGGGTGGTGCGCATTGTATGGGTGTGTGATACATTACATTCACTAGTCGGAGTGAGAAAAACATCACCGGGTGGTGCGCATTGTATGGGTGTGTGTTACATTAGATTCACTAGTCGCAGTGACAAAAACATCACGGGGTGGTGCGCATTGTATGGGTGTGTGTTACATTAGATTCACTAGTAGCAGTGAGAAAAACATCACGGGGTGGTGCGCATTGTATGGGTGTGTGTTACATTAGATTCACTAGTAGCAGTGAGAAAAACATCACGGGGTGGTGCGCATTGTATGGGTGTGTGTTACATTGGATTCACTAGTAGCAGTGAGAAAAACATCACGGGGTGGTGCGCATTGTATGGGTGTGTGTTACATTGGATTCACTAGTAGCAGTGAGAAAAACATCACGGGGTGGTGCGCATTGTATGGGTGTGTGTTACATTGGATTCACTAGTAGCAGTGAGAAAAACATCACGGGGTGGTGCGCATTGTATGGGTGTGTGTTACATTGGATTCACTAGTAGGAGTGAGAAAAACATCACGGGGTGGTGCGCATTGTGTGGGTGTGTGTTACATTGGATTCACTAGTAGGAGTGAGAAAAACATCACGGGGTGGTGCGCATTGTATGGGTGTGTGTTACATTACATTCACTAGTAGGAGTGAGAAAAACATCACGGGGTGGTGCGCATTGTATCGGTGTGTGTTACATTACATTCACTAGTAGGAGTGAGAAAAACATCACGGGGTGGTGCGCATTGTATGGGTGTGTGTTACATTACATTCACTAGTAGGAGTGAGAAAAACATCACGGGGTGGTGCGCATTGTATGGGTGTGTGTTACATTACATACACTAGTAGGAGTGAGAAAAACATCACGGGGTGGTGCGCATTGTATGGGTGTGTGTTACATTACATTCACTAGTAGGAGTGAGAAAAACATCACGGGGTGGTGCGCATTGTATGGGTGTGTGTTACATTAGATTCACTAGTAGGAGTGAGAAAAACATCACGGGGTGGTGCGCATTGTATGGGTGTGTGTTACATTACATTCACTAGTAGGAGTGAGAAAAACATCACGGGGTGGTGCGCATTGTATGGGTGTGTGATACATTACATTCACTAGTCGGAGTGAGAAAAACATCACCGGGTGGTGCGCATTGTATGGGTGTGTGTTACATTAGATTCACTAGTCGCAGTGACAAAAACATCACGGGGTGGTGCGCATTGTATGGGTGTGTGTTACATTAGATTCACTAGTAGCAGTGAGAAAAACATCACGGGGTGGTGCGCATTGTATGGGTGTGTGTTACATTAGATTCACTAGTAGCAGTGAGAAAAACATCACGGGGTGGTGCGCATTGTATGGGTGTGTGTTACATTGGATTCACTAGTAGCAGTGAGAAAAACATCACGGGGTGGTGCGCATTGTATGGGTGTGTGTTACATTGGATTCACTAGTAGCAGTGAGAAAAACATCACGGGGTGGTGCGCATTGTATGGGTGTGTGTTACATTGGATTCACTAGTAGCAGTGAGAAAAACATCACGGGGTGGTGCGCATTGTATGGGTGTGTGTTACATTGGATTCACTAGTAGGAGTGAGAAAAACATCACGGGGTGGTGCGCATTGTGTGGGTGTGTGTTACATTGGATTCACTAGTAGGAGTGAGAAAAACATCACGGGGTGGTGCGCATTGTGTGGGTGTGTGTTACATTACATTCACTAGTAGGAGTGAGAAAAACATCACGGGGTGGTGCGCATTGTATGGGTATGTGTTACATTGGATTCACTAGTAGGAGTGAGAAAAACATCACGGGGTGGTGCGCATTGTATGGGTGTGTGTTACATTACGTTCACTAGTAGCAGTGAGAAAAACATCACGGGGTGGTGCGCATTGTATGGGTGTGTGTTACATTACATTCACTAGTAGGAGTGAGAAAAACATCACGGGGTGGTGCGCATTGTATGGGTGTGTGTTACATTACATTCACTAGTAGGAGTGAGAAAAACATCACGGGGTGGTGCGCATTGTATGGGTGTGTGTTACATTACATTCACTAGTAGGAGTGAGAAAAACATCACGCGGTGGTGCGCATTGTATGGGTGTGTGTTACATTAGATTCACTAGTAGGAGTGAGAAAAACATAACGGGGTGGTGCGCATTGTATGGGTGTGTGTTACATTAGATTCACTAGTAGGAGTGAGAAAAACATCACGGGGTGGTGCGCATTGTATGGGTGTGTGTTACATTAGATTCACTAGTAGCAGTGAGAAAAACATCACGGGGTGGTGCGCATTGTATGGGTGTGTGTTACATTAGATTCACTAGTAGCAGTGAGAAAAACATCACGGGGTGGTGCGCATTGTATGGGTGTATGTTACATTAGATTCACTAGTAGCAGTGAGAAAATCATCACGGGGTGGTGCGCATTGTATGGGTGTGTGTTACATTGGATTCACTAGTAGCAGTGAGAAAAACATCACGGGGTGGTGCGCATTGTATGGGTGTGTGTTACATTGGATTCACTAGTAGCAGTGAGAAAAACATCACGGGGTGGTGCGCATTGTATGGGTGTGTGTTACATTGGATTCACTAGTAGCAGTGAGAAAAACATCACGGGGTGGTGCGCATTGTATGGGTGTGTGTTACATTGGATTCACTACTAGGAGTGAGAAAAACATCACGGGGTGGTGCGCATTGTATGGGTGTGTGTTACATTGGATTCACTAGTAGGAGTGAGAAAAACATCACGGGGTGGTGCGCATTGTATGGGTGTGTGTTACATTGGATTCACTAGTCGGAGTGAGAAAAACATCACGGGGTGGTGCGCATTGTATGGGTGTGTGTTACATTAGATTCACTAGTAGCAGTGAGAAAAACATCACGGGGTGGTGCGCATTGTATGGGTGTGTGTTACATTAGATTCACTAGAAGCAGTGAGAAAAACATCACGGGGTGGTGCGCATTGTATGGGTGTGTGTTATATTAGATTCACTAGTAGCAGTGAGAAAAACATCACGGGGTGGTGCGCATTGTATGGGTGTGTGTTACATTAGATTCACTAGTAGCAGTGAGAAAAACATCACGGGGTGGTGCGCATTGTATGGGTGTGTGTTACATTAGATTCACTAGTAGCAGTGAGAAAAACATCACGGGGTGGTGCGCATTGTATGGGTGTGTGTTACATTGGATTCACTAGTAGCAGTGAGAAAAACATCACGGGGTGGTGCGCATTGTATGGGTGTGTGTTACATTGGATTCACTAGTAGCAGTGAGAAAAACATCACGGGGTGGTGCGCATTGTATGGGTGTGTGTTACATTGGATTCACTAGTAGGAGTGAGAAAAACATCACGGGGTGGTGCGCATTGTATGGGTGTGTGTTACATTACATTCACTAGTAGGAGTGAGAAAAACATCACGGGGTGGTGCGCATTGTATGGGTGTGTGTTACATTACATTCACTAGTAGGATTGAGAAAAACATCACTGGGTGGTGCGCATTGTATGGGTGTGTGTTACATTAGATTCACTAGTAGCAGTGAGAAAAACATCACGGGGTGGTGCGCATTGTATGGGTGTGTGTTACATTAGATTCACTAGTAGCAGTGAGAAAAACATCACGGGGTGGTTCGCATTGTATGGGTGTGTTTTACATTACATTCACTAGTAGCAGTGAGAAAAACATCACGGGGTGGTGCGCATTGTATGGGTGTGTGTTACATTACATTCACTAGTAGCAGTGAGAAAAACAACACGGGGTGGTGCGCATTGTATGGGTGCGTGTTACATTAGATTCACTAGTAGCAGTTAGAAAAACATCACGGGGTGGTGCGCATTGTATGGGTGTGTGTTACATTACATTCACTAGTAGGAGTGAGAAAAACATCACGGGGTGGTGCGCATTGTATGGGTGTGTGTTACATTACATTCACTAGTAGGAGTGAGAAAAACATCACGGGGTGGTGCGCATTGTATGGGTGTGTGTTACATTACATTCACTAGTAGGAGTGAGAAAAACATCACGGGGTGGTGCGCATTGTATGGGTGTGTGTTACATTACATTCACTAGTAGGAGTGAGAAAAACATCACGGGGTGGTGCGCATTGTATGGGTGTGTGTTACATTATATTCACTAGTAGGAGTGAGAAAAACATCACGGGGTGGTGCGCATTTTATGGGTGTGTGTTACATTGGATTCACTAGTAGGAGTGAGAAAAACATCACGGGGTGGTGCGCATTGTATGGGTGTGTGTTACATTGGATTCACTAGTAGGAGTGAGAAAAACCTCACGGGGTGGCGCGCATTGTGTGGGTGTGTGTTACATTGGATTCACTAGTAGGAGTGAGAAAAACATCACGGGGTGGTGCGCATTGTGTGTGTGTGTGTTACATTGGATTCACTAATAGGAGTGAGAAAAACATCACGGGGTGGTGCGCATTGTGTGGGTGTGTGTTACATTGGATTCACTAGTAGGAGTGAGAAAAACATCACGGGGTGGTGCGCATTGTATGGGTGTGTGTTACATTACATTCACTAGTAGCAGTGAGAAAAACATCACGGGGTGGTGCGCATTGTGTGGGTGTGTGTTACATTACATTCACTAGTAGGAGTGAGAAAAACATCACGGGGTGGTGCGCATTGTATGGGTGTGTGTTACATTACATTCACTAGTAGCAGTGAGAAAAACATCACGGGGTGGTTGCGCATTGTATGGGTGTGTGTTACATTACATTCACTAGTAGCAGTGAGAAAAACATCACGGGGTGGTGCGCATTGTATGGGTGTGTGTTACATTAGATTCACTAGTAGCAGTGAGAAAAACATCACGGGGTGGTGCGCATTGTATGGGTGTGTGTTACATTAGATTCACTAGTAGAAGTGAGAAAAACATCACGGGGTGGTGCGCATTGTATGGGTGTGTGTTACATTGGATTCACTAGTAGGAGTGAGAAAAACATCACGGGGTGGTGCGCATTGTATGGGTGTGTGTTACATTGGATTCACTAGTAGCTGTGAGAAAAACATCACGGGGTGGTGCGCATTGTATGGGTGTGTGTTACATTGGATTCACTAGTAGGAGTGAGAAAAACATCACGGGGTGGTGCGCATTGTATGGGTGTGTGTTACATTGGATTCACTAGTAGCAGTGAGAAAAACATCACGGGGTGGTGCGCATTGTATGGGTGTGTGTTACATTGGATTCACTAGTAGCAGTGAGAAAAACATCACGGGGTGGTGCGCATTGTATGGGTGTGTGTTACATTGGATTCACTAGTAGCAGTGAGAAAAACATCACGGGGTGGTGCGCATTGTATGGGTGTGTGTTACATTGGATTCACTAGTAGGAGTGAGAAAAACATCACGGGGTGGTGCGCATTGTATGGGTGTGTGTTACATTGGATTCACTAGTAGGAGTGAGAAAAACATCACGGGGTGGTGCGCAGTGTATGGGTGTGTGTTACATTGGATTCACTAGTCGGAGTGAGAAAAACATCACGGGGTGGTGCGCATTGTATGGGTGTGTGTTACATTACATTCACTAGTCGGAGTGAGAAAAACATCACGGGGTGGTGCGCATTGTATGGGTGTGTGTTACATTAGATTCACTAGTAGCAGTGAGAAAAACATCACGGGGTGGTGCGCATTGTATGGGTGTGTGTTACATTAGATTCACTAGTAGCAGTGAGAAAAACATCACGGGGTGGTGCGCATTGTATGGGTGTGTGTTACATTAGATTCACTAGTAGCAGTGAGAAAAACATCACGGGGTGGTGCGCATTGTATGGGTGTGTGTTACATTAGATTCACTAGTAGCAGTGAGAAAAACATCACGGGGTGGTGCGCATTGTATGGGTGTGTGTTACATTAGATTCACTAGTAGCAGTGAGAAAAACATCACGGGGTGGTGCGCATTGTATGGGTGTGTGTTACATTGGATTCACTAGTAGCAGTGAGAAAAACATCACGGGGTGGTGCGCATTGTATGGGTGTGTGTTACATTGGATTCACTAGTAGGAGTGAGAAAAACATCACGGGGTGGTGCGCATTGTATGGGTGTGTGTTACATTACATTCACTAGTAGGAGTGAGAAAAACATCACGGGGTGGTGCGCATTGTATGGGTGTGTGTTACATTACATTCACTAGTAGGATTGAGAAAAACATCACTGGGTGGTGCGCATTGTATGGGTGTGTGTTACATTAGATTCACTAGTAGCAATGAGAAAAACATCACGGGGTGGTGCGCATTGTATGGGTGTGTGTTACATTAGATTCACTAGTAGCAGTGAGAAAAACATCACGGGGTGGTGCGCATTGTATGGGTGTGTTTTACATTACATTCACTAGTAGCAGTGAGAAAAACATCACGGGGTGGTGCGCATTGTATGGGTGTGTGTTACATTACATTCACTAGTAGCAGTGAGAAAAACAACACGGGGTGGTGCGCATTGTATGGGTGCGTGTTACATTAGATTCACTAGTAGCAGTTAGAAAAACATCACGGGGTGGTGCGCATTGTATGGGTGCGTGTTACATTAGATTCACTAGTAGCAGTGAGAAAAACATCACGGGGTGGTGCGCATTGTATGGGTGTGTGTTACATTACATTCACTAGTAGGAGTGAGAAAAACATCACGGGGTGGTGCGCATTGTATGGGTGTGTGTTACATTACATTCACAAGTAGGAGTGAGAAAAACATCACGGGGTGGTGCGCATTGTATGGGTGTGTGTTACATTACATTCACTAGTAGGAGTGAGAAAAACATCACGGGGTGGTGCGCATTGTATGGGTGTGTGTTACATTATATTCACTAGTAGGAGTGAGAAAAACATCACGGGGTGGTGCGCATTTTATGGGTGTGTGTTACATTGGATTCACTAGTAGGAGTGAGAAAAACATCACGTGGTGGCGCGCATTGTATGGGTGTGTGTTACATTGGATTCACTAGTAGGAGTGAGAAAAACATCAGGGGGTGGCGCGCATTGTATGGGTGTGTGTTACATTGGATTCACTAGTAGGAGTGAGAAAAACATCACGGGGTGGTGCGCATTGTGTGGGTGTGTGTTACATTGGATTCACTAATAGGAGTGAGAAAAACATCACGGGGTGGTGCGCATTGTGTGGGTGTGTGTTACATTGGATTCACTAGTAGGAGTGAGAAAAACATCACGGGGTGGTGCGCATTGTGTGGGTGTGTGTTACATTGGATTCACTAGTAGGAGTGAGAAAAACATCACGGGGTGGTGCGCATTGTATGGGTGTGTGTTACATTACATTCACTAGTAGCAGTGAGAAAAACATCACGGGGTGGTGCGCATTGTGTGGGTGTGTGTTACATTACATTCACTAGTAGGAGTGAGAAAAACATCACGGGGCGGTGCGCATTGTATGGGTGTGTGTTACATTACATTCACTAGTAGCAGTGAGAAAAACATCACGGGGTGGTGCGCATTGTATGGGTGTGTGTTACATTACATTCACTAGTAGCAGTGAGAAAAACATCACGGGGTGGTGCGCATTGTATGGGTGTGTGTTACATTAGATTCCCTAGTAGCAGTGAGAAAAACATCACGGGGTGGTGCGCATTGTATGGGTGTGTGTTACATTAGATTCACTAGTAGCAGTGAGAAAAACATCACGGGGTGGTGCGCATTGTATGGGTGTGTGTTACATTGGATTCACTAGTAGGAGTGAGAAAAACATCACGGGGTGGTGCGCATTGTATGGGTGTGTGTTACATTGGATTCACTAGTAGGAGTGAGAAAAACATCACGGGGTGGTGCGCATTGTATGGGTGTGTGCTACATTGGATTCACTAGTAGCAGTGAGAAAAACATCACGGGGTGGTGCGCATTGTATGGGTGTGTGTTACATTGGATTCACTAGTAGCAGTGAGAAAAACATCACGGGGTGGTGCGCATTGTATGGGTGTGTGTTACATTGGATTCACTAGTAGGAGTGAGAAAAACATCACGGGGTGGTGCGCATTGTATGGGTGTGTGTTACATTGGATTCACTAGTAGCAGTGAGAAAAACATCACGGGGTGGTGCGCATTGTATGGGTGTGTGTTACATTGGATTCACTAGTAGCAGTGAGAAAAACATCACGGGGTGGTGCGCATTGTATGGGTGTGTGTTACATTAGATTCACTAGTAGCAGTGAGAAAAACATCACGGTGTGGTGCGCATTGTATGGGTGTGTGTTACATTGGATTCACTAGTAGCAGTGAGAAAAACATCACGGGGGGGTGCGCATTGTATGGGTGTGTTTTACATTGGATTCACTAGTAGGAGTGAGAAAAACATCACGGGGTGGTGCGCATTGTATGGGTGTGTGTTACATTACATTCACTAGTAGCAGTGAGAAAAATATCACGGGGTGGTGCGCATTGTATGGGTGTGTGTTACATTACATTCACTAGTAGGAGTGAGAAAAACATCACGAAGTGGTGCGCATTGTATGGGTGTGTGTTACATTACATTCACTAGTAGGAGTGAGAAAAACATCACGGGGTGGTGCGCATTGTATGGGTGTGTGTTACATTACATTCACTAGTAGGAGTGAGAAAAACATCACGGGGTGGTGCGCATTGTATGGGTGTGTGTTACATTAGATTCACTAGTAGGAGTGAGAAAAACATCACGGGGTGGTGCGCATTGTATGGGTGTGTGTTACATTACATTCACTAGTAGGAGTGAGAAAAACATCACGGGGTGGTGCGCATTGTATGGGTGTGTGTTACATTACATTCACTAGTCGGAGTGAGAAAAACATCACGGGGTGGTGCGCATTGTATGGGTGTGTGTTACATTAGATTCACTAGTAGCAGTGAGAAAAACATCACGGGGTGGTGCGCATTGTATGGGTGTGTGTTACATTAGATTCACTAGTAGCAGTGAGAAAAACATCACGGGGTGGTGCGCATTGTATGGGTGTGTGTTACATTAGATTCACTAGTAGCAGTGAGAAAAACATCACGGGGTGGTGCGCATTGTATGGGTGTGTGTTACATTGGATTCACTAGTAGCAGTGAGAAAAACATCACGGGGTGGTGCGCATTGTATGGGTGTGTGTTACATTGGATTCACTAGTAGCAGTGAGAAAAACATCACGGGGTGGTGCGCATTGTATGGGTGTGTGTTACATTGGATTCACCAGTAGCAGTGAGAAAAACATCACGGGGTGGTGCGCATTGTATGGGTGTGTGTTACATTACATTCATCAGTAGCAGTGAGAAAAACATCACGGGGTGGTGCGCATTGTATGGGTGTGTGTTACATTAGATTCACTAGTAGCAGTGAGAAAAACATCACGGGGTGGTGCGCATTGTATGGGTGTGTGTTACATTGGATTCACTAGTAGCTGTGAGAAAAACATCACGGGGTGGTGCGCATTGTATGGGTGTGTGTTACATTGGATTCACTAGTAGGAGTGAGAAAAACATCACGGGGTGGTGCGCATTGTATGGGTGTGTGTTACATTGGATTCACTAGTAGGAGTGAGAAAAACATCACGGGGTGGTGCGCATTGTATGGGTGTGTGTTACATTGGATTCACTAGTAGGAGTGAGAAAAACATCACGGGGTGGTGCGCATTGTGTGGGTGTGTGTTACATGACATTCACTAGTAGGAGTGAGAAAAACATCACGGGGTGGTGCGCATTGTATGGGTGTGTGTTACATTGGATTCACTAGTAGGAGTGAGAAAAACATCACGGGGTGGTGCGCATTGTATGGGTGTGTGTTACATTGGATTCACTAGTAGCAGTGAGAAAAACATCACGGGGTGGTGCGCATTGTATGGGTGTGTGTTACATTACATTCACTAGTAGGAGTGAGAAAAACATCACGGGGTGGTGTGCATTGTATGGGTGTGTGTTACATTGGATTCACTAGTAGGAGTGAGAAAAACATCACGGGGTGGTGCGCATTGTATGGGTGTGTGTTACATTACATTCACTAGTAGGAGTGAGAAAAACATCACGGGGTGGTGCGCATTGTATGGCTGTGTGTTACATTAGATTCACTAGTAGCAGTGAGAAAAACATCACGGGGTGGTGCGAATTGTATGGGTGTGTGTTACATTAGATTCACTAGTAGCAGTGAGAAAAACATCACGGGGTGGTGCGCAGTGTATGGGTGTGTGTTACATTAGATTCACTAGTAGCAGTGAGAAAAACATCACGGGGTGGTGCGCATTGTATGGGTGTGTGTTACATTGGATTCACTAGTAGGAGTGAGAAAAACATCACGGGGTGGTGCGCATTGTATGGGTGTGTGTTACATTGGATTCACTAGTAGCAGTGAGAAAAACATCACGGGGTGGTGCGCATTGTATGGGTGTGTGTTACATTGGATTCACTAGTAGCAGTGAGAAAAACATCACGGGGTGGTGCGCATTGTATGGGTGTGTGTTACATTAGATTCACTAGTAGCAGTGAGAAAAACATCACGGTGTGGTGCGCATTGTATGGGTGTGTGTTACATTGGATTCACTAGTAGCAGTGAGAAAAACATCACGGGGTGGTGCGCATTGTATGGGTGTGTGTTACATTAGATTCACTAGTAGCAGTGAGAAAAACATCACGGGGTGGTGCGCAGTGTATGGGTGTGTGTTACATTAGATTCACTAGTAGCAGTGAGAAAAACATCACGGGGTGGTGCGCATTGTATGGGTGTGTGTTACATTGGATTCACTAGTAGGAGTGAGAAAAACATCACGGGGTGGTGCGCATTGTATGGGTGTGTGTTACATTGGATTCACTAGTAGGAGTGAGAAAAACATCACGGGGTGGTGCGCATTGTATGGGTGTGTGTTACATTGGATTCACTAGTAGGAGTGAGAAAAACATCACGTGGTGGTGCGCATTGTATGGGTGTGTGTTACATTGGATTCACTAGTAGCAGTGAGAAAAACATCACGGGGTGGTGCGCATTGTATGGGTGTGTGTTACATTGGATTCACTAGTAGCAGTGAGAAAAACATCACGGGGTGGTGCGCATTGTATGGGTGTGTGTTACATTGGATTCACTAGTAGGAGTGAGAAAAACATCACGGGGTGGTGCGCATTGTATGGGTGTGTGTTACATTGGATTCACTAGTAGGAGTGAGAAAAACATCACGGGGTGGTGCGCATTGTATGGGTGTGTGTTACATTGGATTCACTAGTAGCAGTGAGAAAAACATCACGGGGTGGTGCGCATTGTATGGGTGTGTGTTACATTAGATTCACTAGTAGCAGTGAGAAAAACATCACGGGGTGGTGCGCATTGTATGGGTGTGTTTTACATTACATTCACTAGTAGCAGTGAGAAAAACATCACGGGGTGGTGCGCATTGTATGGGTGTGTGTTACATTACATTCACTAGTAGCAGTGAGAAAAACAACACGGGGTGGTGCGCATTGTATGGGTGCGTGTTAGATTAGATTCACTAGTAGCAGTTAGAAAAACATCACGGGGTGGTGCGCATTGTATGGGTGCGTGTTACATTAGATTCACTAGTAGCAGTGAGAAAAACATCACGGGGTGGTGCGCATTGTATGGGTGTGTGTTACATTACATTCACTAGTAGGAGTGAGAAAAACATCACGGGGTGGTGCGCATTGTATGGGTGTGTGTTACATTACATTCACTAGTAGGAGTGAGAAAAACATCACGGGGTGGTGCGCATTGTATGGGTGTGTGTTACATTAGATTCACTAGTAGCAGTGAGAAAAACATCACGGGGTGGTGCGCATTGTATGGGTGTGGGTTACATTAGATTCACTAGTAGCAGTGAGAAAAACATCACGGGGTGGTGCGCATTGTATGGGTGTGTGTTACATTAGATTCACTAGTAGCAGTGAGAAAAACATCACGGGGTGGTGCGCATTGTATGGATGTGTGTTACATTAGATTCACTAGTAGCAGTGAGAAAAACATCACGGGGTGGTGCGCATAGTATGGGTGTGTGTTACATTAGATTCACTAGTAGCAGTGAGAAAAACATCACGGGGTGGTGCGCATTGTATGGGTGTGTGTTACATTGGATTCACTAGTAGCAGTGAGAAAAACATCACGGGGTGGTGCGCATTGTATGGGTGTGTGTTACATTGGATTCACTAGTAGGAGTGAGAAAAACATCACGGGGTGGTGCGCATTGTGTGGGTGTGTGTTACATTGGATTCACTAGTAGGAGTGAGAAAAACATCACGGGGTGGTGCGCATTGTGTGGGTGTGTGTTACATTGGATTCACTAGTAGGAGTGAGAAAAACATCACGGGGTGGTGCGCATTGTATGGGTGTGTGTTACATTACATTCACTAGTAGCAGTGAGAAAAACATCACGGGGTGGTGCGCATTGTGTGGGTGTGTGTTACATTGGATTCACTAGTAGCAGTGAGAAAAACATCACGGGGTGGTGCGCATTGTATGGGTGTGTGTTACATTACATTCACTAGTAGCAGTGAGAAAAACATCACGGGGTGGTGCGCATTGTATGGGTGTGTGTTACATTACATTCACTAGTAGCAGTGAGAAAAACATCACGGGGTGGTGCGCATTGTATGGATGTGTGTTACATTAGATTCACTAGTAGCAGTGAGAAAAACATCACGGGGTGGTGCGCATTGTATGGGTGTGTGTTACATTACATTCACTAGTAGGAGTGAGAAAAACATCACGGGGTGGTGCGCATTGTATGGGTGTGTGTTACATTACATTCACTAGTAGGAGTCAGAAAAACATCACGGGGTGGTGCGCATTGTATGGGTGTGTGTTACATTACATTCACTAGTAGGAGTGAGAAAAACATCACGGGGTGGTGCGCATTGTATGGGTGTGTGTTACATTAGATTCACTAGTAGGAGTGAGAAAAACATCACGGGGTGGTGCGCATTGTATGGGTGTGTGTTACATTACATTCACTAGTAGGAGTGAGAAAAACATCACGGGGTGGTGCGCATTGTATGGGTGTGTGTTACATTACATTCACTAGTCGGAGTGAGAAAAACATCACGGGGTGGTGCGCATTGTATGGGTGTGTGTTACATTAGATTCACTAGTAGCAGTGAGAAAAACATCACGGGGTGGTGCGCATTGTATGGGTGTGTGTTACATTAGATTCACTAGTAGCAGTGAGAAAAACATCACGGGGTGGTGCGCATTGTATGGGTGTGTGTTACATTAGATTCACTAGTAGCAGTGAGAAAAACATCACGGGGTGGTGCGCATTGTATGGGTGTGTGTTACATTGGATTCACTAGTAGCAGTGAGAAAAACATCACGGGGTGGTGCGCATTGTATGGGTGTGTGTTACATTGGATTCACTAGTAGGAGTGAGAAAAACATCACGGGGTGGTGCGCATTGTATGGGTGTGTGTTACATTGGATTCACTAGTAGGAGTGAGAAAAACATCACGGGGTGGTGCGCATTGTGTGGGTGTGTGTTACATGACATTCACTAGTAGGAGTGAGAAAAACATCACGGGGTGGTGCGCATTGTATGGGTGTGTGTTACATTGGATTCACTAGTAGCAGTGAGAAAAACATCACGGGGTGGTGCGCATTGTATGGGTGTGTGTTACATTACATTCACTAGTAGGAGTGAGAAAAACATCACGGGGTGGTGTGCATTGTATGGGTGTGTGTTACATTGGATTCACTAGTAGGAGTGAGAAAAACATCACGGGGTGGTGCGCATTGTATGGGTGTGTGTTACATTGGATTCACTAGTAGGAGTGAGAAAAACATCACGGGGTGGTGCGCATTGTGTGGGTGTGTGTTACATTGGATTCACTAATAGGAGTGAGAAAAACATCACGGGGTGGTGCGCATTGTGTGGGTGTGTGTTACATTGGATTCACTAGTAGGAGTGAGAAAAACATCACGGGGTGGTGCGCATTGTGTGGGTGTGTGTTACATTGGATTCACTAGTAGGAGTGAGAAAAACATCACGGGGTGGTGCGCATTGTATGGGTGTGTGTTACATTACATTCACTAGTAGCAGTGAGAAAAACATCACGGGGTGGTGCGCATTGTGTGGGTGTGTGTTACATTACATTCACTAGTAGGAGTGAGAAAAACATCACGGGGCGGTGCGCATTGTATGGGTGTGTGTTACATTACATTCACTAGTAGCAGTGAGAAAAACATCACGGGGTGGTGCGCATTGTATGGGTGTGTGTTACATTACATTCACTAGTAGCAGTGAGAAAAACATCACGGGGTGGTGCGCATTGTATGGGTGTGTGTTACATTAGATTCCCTAGTAGCAGTGAGAAAAACATCACGGGGTGGTGCGCATTGTATGGGTGTGTGTTACATTAGATTCACTAGTAGCAGTGAGAAAAACATCACGGGGTGGTGCGCATTGTATGGGTGTGTGTTACATTGGATTCACTAGTAGGAGTGAGAAAAACATCACGGGGTGGTGCGCATTGTATGGGTGTGTGTTACATTGGATTCACTAGTAGGAGTGAGAAAAACATCACGGGGTGGTGCGCATTGTATGGGTGTGTGCTACATTGGATTCACTAGTAGCAGTGAGAAAAACATCACGGGGTGGTGCGCATTGTATGGGTGTGTGTTACATTGGATTCACTAGTAGCAGTGAGAAAAACATCACGGGGTGGTGCGCATTGTATGGGTGTGTGTTACATTGGATTCACTAGTAGGAGTGAGAAAAACATCACGGGGTGGTGCGCATTGTATGGGTGTGTGTTACATTGGATTCACTAGTAGCAGTGAGAAAAACATCACGGGGTGGTGCGCATTGTATGGGTGTGTGTTACATTGGATTCACTAGTAGCAGTGAGAAAAACATCACGGGGTGGTGCGCATTGTATGGGTGTGTGTTACATTAGATTCACTAGTAGCAGTGAGAAAAACATCACGGTGTGGTGCGCATTGTATGGGTGTGTGTTACATTAGATTCACTAGTAGCAGTGAGAAAAACATCACGGGGTGGTGCGCATTGTATGGGTGTGTTTTACATTGGATTCACTAGTAGGAGTGAGAAAAACATCACGGGGTGGTGCGCATTGTATGGGTGTGTGTTACATTACATTCACTATTAGCAGTGAGAAAAACATCACGGGGTGGTGCGCATTGTATGGGTGTGTGTTACATTACATTCACTAGTAGGAGTGAGAAAAACATCACGAAGTGGTGCGCATTGTATGGGTGTGTGTTACATTACATTCACTAGTAGGAGTCAGAAAAACATCACGGGGTGGTGCGCATTGTATGGGTGTGTGTTACATTACATTCACTAGTAGGAGTGAGAAAAACATCACGGGGTGGTGCGCATTGTATGGGTGTGTGTTACATTAGATTCACTAGTAGGAGTGAGAAAAACATCACGGGGTGGTGCGCATTGTATGGGTGTGTGTTACATTACATTCACTAGTAGGAGTGAGAAAAACATCACGGGGTGGTGCGCATTGTATGGGTGTGTGTTACATTACATTCACTAGTCGGAGTGAGAAAAACATCACGGGGTGGTGCGCATTGTATGGGTGTGTGTTACATTAGATTCACTAGTAGCAGTGAGAAAAACATCACGGGGTGGTGCGCATTGTATGGGTGTGTGTTACATTAGATTCACTAGTAGCAGTGAGAAAAACATCACGGGGTGGTGCGCATTGTATGGGTGTGTGTTACATTAGATTCACTAGTAGCAGTGAGAAAAACATCACGGGGTGGTGCGCATTGTATGGGTGTGTGTTACATTGGATTCACTAGTAGCAGTGAGAAAAACATCACGGGGTGGTGCGCATTGTATGGGTGTGTGTTACATTGGATTCACCAGTAGCAGTGAGAAAAACATCACGGGGTGGTGCGCATTGTATGGGTGTGTGTTACATTGGATTCACCAGTAGCAGTGAGAAAAACATCACCCGGTGGTGCGCATTGTATGGGTGTGTGTTACATTACATTCATCAGTAGCAGTGAGAAAAACATCACGGGGTGGTGCGCATTGTATGGGTGTGTGTTACATTAGATTCACTAGTAGCAGTGAGAAAAACATCACGGGGTGGTGCGCATTGTATGGGTGTGTGTTACATTGGATTCACTAGTAGCTGTGAGAAAAACATCACGGGGTGGTGCGCATTGTATGGGTGTGTGTTACATTGGATTCACTAGTAGGAGTGAGAAAAACATCACGGGGTGGTGCGCATTGTATGGGTGTGTGTTACATTGGATTCACTAGTAGGAGTGAGAAAAACATCACGGGGTGGTGCGCATTGTATGGGTGTGTGTTACATTGGATTCACTAGTAGGAGTGAGAAAAACATCACGGGGTGGTGCGCATTGTGTGGGTGTGTGTTACATGACATTCACTAGTAGGAGTGAGAAAAAAATCACGGGGTGGTGCGCATTGTATGGGTGTGTGTTACATTGGATTCACTAGTAGGAGTGAGAAAAACAACACGGGGTGGTGCGCATTGTATGGGTGTGTGTTACATTGGATTCACTAGTAGCAGTGAGAAAAACATCACGGGGTGGTGCGCATTGTATGGGTGTGTGTTACATTACATTCACTAGTAGGAGTGAGAAAAACATCACGGGGTGGTGTGCATTGTATGGGTGTGTGTTACATTGGATTCACTAGTAGGAGTGAGAAAAACATCACGGGGTGGTGCGCATTGTATGGGTGTGTGTTACATTACATTCACTAGTAGGAGTGAGAAAAACATCACGGGGTGGTGCGCATTGTATGGGTGTGTGTTACATTAGATTCACTAGTAGCAGTGAGAAAAACATCACGGGGTGGTGCGCATTGTATGGGTGTGTGTTACATTAGATTCACTAGTAGCAGTGAGAAAAACATCACGGGGTGGTGCGCAGTGTATGGGTGTGTGTTACATTAGATTCACTAGTAGCAGTGAGAAAAACATCACGGGGTGGTGCGCATTGTATGGGTGTGTGTTACATTGGATTCACTAGTAGGAGTGAGAAAAACATCACGGGGTGGTGCGCATTGTATGGGTGTGTGTTACATTGAATTCACTAGTAGCAGTGAGAAAAACATCACGGGGTGGTGCGCATTGTATGGGTGTGTGTTACATTGGATTCACTAGTAGCAGTGAGAAAAACATCACGGGGTGGTGCGCATTGTATGGGTGTGTGTTACATTGGATTCACTAGTAGGAGTGAGAAAAACATCACGGGGTGGTGCGCATTGTATGGGTGTGTGTTACATTGGATTCACTAGTAGCAGTGAGAAAAACATCACGGGGTGGTGCGCATTGTATGGGTGTGTGTTACATTGGATTCACTAGTAGCAGTGAGAAAAACATCACGGGGTGGTGCGCATTGTATGGGTGTGTGTTACATTAGATTCACTAGTAGCAGTGAGAAAAACATCACGGGGTGGTGCGCATTGTATGGGTGTGTTTTACATTACATTCACTAGTAGCAGTGAGAAAAATATCACGGGGTGGTGCGCATTGTATGGGTGTGTGTTACATTACATTCACTAGTAGCAGTGAGAAAAACAACACGGGGTGGTGCGCATTGTATGGGTGCGTGTTAGATTAGATTCACTAGTAGCAGTTAGAAAAACATCACGGGGTGGTGCGCATTGTATGGGTGCGTGTTACATTAGATTCACTAGTAGCAGTGAGAAAAACATCACGGGGTGGTGCGCATTGTATGGGTGCGTGTTACATTACATTCACTAGTAGGAGTGAGAAAAACATCACGGGGTGGTGCGCATTGTATGGGTGTGTGTTACATTACATTCACTAGTAGGAGTGAGAAAAACATCACGGGGTGGTGCGCATTGTATGGGTGTGTGTTACATTACATTCACTAGTAGGAGTGAGAAAAACATCACGGGGTGGTGCGCATTGTATGGGTGTGTGTTACATTAGATTCACTAGTAGCAGTGAGAAAAACATCACGGGGTGGTGCGCATTGTATGGGTGTGGGTTACATTAGATTCACTAGTAGCAGTGAGAAAAACATCACGGGGTGGTGCGCATTGTATGGGTGTGTGTTACATTAGATTCACTAGTAGCAGTGAGAAAAACATCACGGGGTGGTGCGCATTGTATGGGTGTGTGTTACATTAGATTCACTAGTAGCAGTGAGAAAAACATCACGGGGTGGTGCGCATAGTATGGGTGTGTGTTACATTAGATTCACTAGTAGGAGTGAGAAAAACATCACGGGGTGGTGCGCATTGTATGGGTGTGTTTTACATTACATTCACTAGTAGCAGTGAGAAAAACATCACGGGGTGGTGCGCATTGTATGGGTGTGTGTTACATTAGATTCACTAGTAGCAGTGAGAAAAACATCACGGGGTGGTGCGCATTGTATGGGTGTGTGTTACATTGGATTCACTAGTAGGAGTGAGAAAAACATCACGGGGTGGTGCGCATCGTATGGGTGTGTGTTACATTGGATTCACTAGTAGGAGTGAGAAAAACATCACGGGGTGGTGCGCATCGTATGGGTGTGTGCTACATTGGATTCACTAGTAGCAGTGAGAAAAACATCACGGGGTGGTGCGCATCGTATGGGTGTGTGCTACATTGGATTCACTAGTAGCAGTGAGAAAAACATCACGGGGTGGTGCGCATTGTATGGGTGTGTGTTACATTGGATTCACTAGTAGGAGTGAGAAAAACATCACGGGGTGGTGCGCATTGTATGGGTGTGTGTTACATTGGATTCACTAGTAGCAGTGAGAAAAACATCACGGGGTGGTGCGCATTGTATGGGTGTGTGTTACATTGGATTCACTAGTAGCAGTGAGAAAAACATCACGGGGTGGTGCGCATTGTATGGGTGTGTGTTACATTAGATTCACTAGTAGCAGTGAGAAAAACATCACGGTGTGGTGCGCATTGTATGGGTGTGTGTTACATTAGATTCACTAGTAGCAGTGAGAAAAACATCACGGGGTGGTGCGCATTGTATGGGTGTGTTTTACATTGGATTCACTAGTAGGAGTGAGAAAAACATCACGGGGTGGTGCGCATTGTATGGGTGTGTGTTACATTACATTCACTAGTAGCAGTGAGAAAAACATCACGGGGTGGTGCGCATTGTATGGGTGTGTGTTACATTACATTCACTAGTAGGAGTGAGAAAAACATCACGAAGTGGTGCGCATTGTATGGGTGTGTGTTACATTACATTCACTAGTAGGAGTCAGAAAAACATCACGGGGTGGTGCGCATTGTATGGGTGTGTGTTACATTACATTCACTAGTAGGAGTGAGAAAAACATCACGGGGTGGTGCGCATTGTATGGGTGTGTGTTACATTAGATTCACTAGTAGGAGTGAGAAAAACATCACGGGGTGGTGCGCATTGTATGGGTGTGTGTTACATTACATTCACTAGTAGGAGTGAGAAAAACATCACGGGGTGGTGCGCATTGTATGGGTGTGTGTTACATTACATTCACTAGTCGGAGTGAGAAAAACATCACGGGGTGGTGCGCATTGTATGGGTGTGTGTTACATTAGATTCACTAGTCGGAGTGAGAAAAACATCACGGGGTGGTGCGCATTGTATGGGTGTGTGTTACATTAGATTCACTAGTAGCAGTGAGAAAAACATCACGGGGTGGTGCGCATTGTATGGGTGTGTGTTACATTAGATTCACTAGTAGCAGTGAGAAAAACATCACGGGGTGGTGCGCATTGTATGGGTGTGTGTTACATTGGATTCACTAGTAGCAGTGAGAAAAACATCACGGGGTGGTGCGCATTGTATGGGTGTGTGTTACATTGGATTCACTAGTAGCAGTGAGAAAAACATCACGGGGTGGTGCGCATTGTATGGGTGTGTGTTACATTGGATTCACCAGTAGCAGTGAGAAAAACATCACGGGGTGGTGCGCATTGTATGGGTGTGTGTTACATTACATTCATCAGTAGCAGTGAGAAAAACATCACGGTGTGGTGCGCATTGTATGGGTGTGTGTTACATTAGATTCACTAGTAGCAGTGAGAAAAACATCACGGGGTGGTGCGCATTGTATGGGTGTGTGTTACATTACATTCACTAGTAGCAGTGAGAAAAACATCACGGGGTGGTGCGCATTGTATGGGTGTGTGTTACATTACATTCACTAGTAGCAGTGAGAAAAACATCACGGGGTGGTGCGCATTGTATGGGTGTGTGTTACATTACATTCACTAGTAGGAGTGAGAAAAACATCACGAAGTGGTGCGCATTGTATGGGTGTGTGTTACATTACATTCACTAGTAGGAGTCAGAAAAACATCACGGGGTGGTGCGCATTGTATGGGTGTGTGTTACATTACATTCACTAGTAGGAGTGAGAAAAACATCACGGGGTGGTGCGCATTGTATGGGTGTGTGTTACATTAGATTCACTAGTAGGAGTGAGAAAAACATCACGGGGTGGTGCGCATTGTATGGGTGTGTGTTACATTGGATTCACTAGTAGCAGTGAGAAAAACATCACGGGGTGGTGCACATTGTATGGGTGTGTGTTACATTACATTCACTAGTCGGAGTGAGAAAAACATCACGGGGTGGTGCGCATTGTATGGGTGTGTGTTACATTAGATTCACTAGTAGCAGTGAGAAAAACATCACGGGGTGGTGCGCATTGTATGGGTGTGTATTACATTAGATTCACTAGTAGCAGTGAGAAAAACATCACGGGGTGGTGCGCATTGTATGGGTGTGTGTTACATTAGATTCACTAGTAGCAGTGAGAAAAACATCACGGGGTGGTGCGCATTGTATGGGTGTGTGTTACATTGGATTCACTAGTAGCAGTGAGAAAAACATCACGGGGTGGTGCGCATTGTATGGGTGTGTGTTACATTGGATTCACTAGTAGCAGTGAGAAAAACATCACGGGGTGGTGCGCATTGTATGGGTGTGTGTTACATTGGATTCACTAGTAGCAGTGAGAAAAACATCACGGGGTGGTGCGCATTGTATGGGTGTGTGTTACATTGGATTCACCAGTAGCAGTGAGAAAAACATCACGGGGTGGTGCGCATTGTATGGGTGTGTGTTACATTACATTCATCAGTAGCAGTGAGAAAAACATCACGGGGTGGTGCGCATTGTATGGGTGTGTGTTACATTGGATTCACTAGTAGCAGTGAGAAAAACATCACGGGGTGGTGCGCATTGTATGGGTGTGTGTTACATTGGATTCACTAGTAGCTGTGAGAAAAACATCACGGGGTGGTGCGCATTGTATGGGTGTGTGTTACATTGGATTCACTAGTAGGAGTGAGAAAAACATCACGGGGTGGTGCGCATTGTATGGGTGTGTGTTACATTGGATTCACTAGTAGGAGTGAGAAAAACATCACGGGGTGGTGCGCATTGTGTGGGTGTGTGTTACATTGGATTCACTAGTAGGAGTGAGAAAAACATCACGGGGTGGTGCGCATTGTGTGGGTGTGTGTTACATGACATTCACTAGTAGGAGTGAGAAAAACATCACGGGGTGGTGCGCATTGTATGGGTGTGTGTTACATTGGATTCACTAGTAGGAGTGAGAAAAACATCACGGGGTGGTGCGCATTGTATGGGTGTGTGTTACATTGGATTCACTAGTAGCAGTGAGAAAAACATCACGGGGTGGTGCGCATTGTATGGGTGTGTGTTACATTACATTCACTAGTAGGAGTGAGAAAAACATCACGGGGTGGTGTGCATTGTATGGGTGTGTGTTACATTGGATTCACTAGTAGGAGTGAGAAAAACATCACGGGGTGGTGCGCATTGTATGGGTGTGTGTTACATTAGATTCACTAGTAGCAGTGAGAAAAACATCACGGGGTGGTGCGCATTGTATGGGTGTGTGTTACATTAGATTCACTAGTAGCAGTGAGAAAAACATCACGGGGTGGTGCGCATTGTATGGGTGTGTGTTACATTAGATTCACTAGTAGCAGTGAGAAAAACATCACGGGGTGGTGCGCAGTGTATGGGTGTGTGTTACATTGGATTCACTAGTAGCAGTGAGAAAAACATCACGGGGTGGTGCGCATTGTATGGGTGTGTGTTACATTGGATTCACTAGTAGCAGTGAGAAAAACATCACGGGGTGGTGCGCATTGTATGGGTGTGTGTTACATTGGATTCACTAGTAGGAGTGAGAAAAACATCACGGGGTGATGCGCATTGTATGGGTGTGTGTTACATTGGATTCACTAGTAGGAGTGAGAAAAACATCACGGGGTGGTGCGCATTGTATGGGTGTGTGTTACATTGGATTCACTAGTAGCAGTGAGAAAAACATCACGGGGTGGTGCGCATTGTATGGGTGTGTGTTACATTGGATTCACTAGTAGCAGTGAGAAAAACATCACGGGGTGGTGCGCATTGTATGGGTGTGTGTTACATTGGATTCACTAGTAGCAGTGAGAAAAACATCACGGGGTGGTGCGCATTGTATGGGTGTGTGTTACATTGGATTCACTAGTAGCAGTGAGAAAAACATCACGGGGTGGTGCGCATTGTATGGGTGTGTGTTACATTAGATTCACTAGTAGCAGTGAGAAAAACATCACGGGGTGGTGCGCATTGTATGGGTGTGTTTTACATTACATTCACTAGTAGCAGTGAGAAAAACATCACGGGGTGGTGCGCATTGTATGGGTGTGTGTTACATTACATTCACTAGTAGCAGTGAGAAAAACAACACGGGGTGGTGCGCATTGTATGGGTGCGTGTTAGATTAGATTCACTAGTAGCAGTTAGAAAAACATCACGGGGTGGTGCGCATTGTATGGGTGCGTGTTACATTAGATTCACTAGTAGCAGTGAGAAAAACATCACGGGGTGGTGCGCATTGTATGGGTGCGTGTTACATTACATTCACTAGTAGGAGTGAGAAAAACATCACGGGGTGGTGCGCATTGTATGGGTGTGTGTTACATTACATTCACTAGTAGGAGTGAGAAAAACATCACGGGGTGGTGCGCATTGTATGGGTGTGTGTTACATTACATTCACTAGTAGGAGTGAGAAAAACATCACGGGTTGGTGCGCATTGTATGGGTGTGTGTTACATTAGATTCACTAGTAGCAGTGAGAAAAACATCACGGGGTGGTGCGCATTGTATGGGTGTGGGTTACATTAGATTCACTAGTAGCAGTGAGAAAAACATCACGGGGTGGTGCGCATTGTATGGGTGTGTGTTACATTAGATTCACTAGTAGCAGTGAGAAAAACATCACGGGGTGGTGCGCATTGTATGGGTGTGTGTTACATTAGATTCACTAGTAGCAGTGAGAAAAACATCACGGGGTGGTGCGCATAGTATGGGTGTGTGTTACATTAGATTCACTAGTAGCAGTGAGAAAAACATCACGGGGTGGTGCGCATTGTATGGGTGTGTGTTACATTGGATTCACTAGTAGCAGTGAGAAAAACATCACGGGGTGGTGCGCATTGTATGGGTGTGTGTTACATTGGATTCACTAGTAGGAGTGAGAAAAACATCACGGGGTGGTGCGCATTGTGTGGGTGTGTGTTACATTGGATTCACTAATAGGAGTGAGAAAAACATCACGGGGTGGTGCGCATTGTGTGGGTGTGTGTTACATTGGA
This sequence comes from Cavia porcellus, assembly GCF_034190915.1. Classification (NCBI taxonomy): domain Eukaryota; kingdom Metazoa; phylum Chordata; class Mammalia; order Rodentia; family Caviidae; genus Cavia; species Cavia porcellus. The sequence goes on along the minus strand of NW_026947921.1, from coordinate 57,843 downwards.
TTCACTAGTAGGAGTGAGAAAAACATCACGGGGTGGTGCGCATTGTGTGGGTGTGTGTTACATTGGATTCACTAGTAGGAGTGAGAAAAACATCACGGGGTGGTGCGCATTGTATGGGTGTGTGTTACATTACATTCACTAGTAGCAGTGAGAAAAACATCACGGGGTGGTGCGCATTGTGTGGGTGTGTGTTACATTAGATTCACTAGTAGCAGTGAGAAAAACATCACGGGGTGGTGCGCATTGTATGGGTGTGTGTTACATTACATTCACTAGTAGGAGTGAGAAAAACATCACGGGGTGGTGCGCATTGTATGGGTGTGTGTTACATTACATTCACTAGTAGGAGTCAGAAAAACATCACGGGGTGGTGCGCATTGTATGGGTGTGTGTTACATTACATTCACTAGTAGGAGTGAGAAAAACATCACGGGGTGGTGCGCATTGTATGGGTGTGTGTTACATTAGATTCACTAGTAGGAGTGAGAAAAAAATCACGGGGTGGTGCGCATTGTATGGGTGTGTGTTACATTACATTCACTAGTAGGAGTGAGAAAAACATCACGGGGTGGTGCGCATTGTATGGGTGTGTGTTACATTACATTCACTAGTCGGAGTGAGAAAAACATCACGGGGTGGTGCGCATTGTATGGGTGTGTGTTACATTAGATTCACTAGTAGCAGTGAGAAAAACATCACGGGGTGGTGCGCATTGTATGGGTGTGTGTTACATTAGATTCACTAGTAGCAGTGAGAAAAACATCACGGGGTGGTGCGCATTGTATGGGTGTGTGTTACATTGGATTCACTAGTAGCAGTGAGAAAAACATCACGGGGTGGTGCGCATTGTATGGGTGTGTGTTACATTGGATTCACTAGTAGCAGTGAGAAAAACATCACGGGGTGGTGCGCATTGTATGGGTGTGTGTTACATTGGATTCACTAGTAGCAGTGAGAAAAACATCACGGGGTGGTGCGCATTGTATGGGTGTGTGTTACATTGGATTCACTAGTAGCAGTGAGAAAAACATCACGGGGTGGTGCGCATTGTATGGGTGTGTGTTACATTGGATTCACTAGTAGCAGTGAGAAAAACATCACGGGGTGGTGCGCATTGTATGGGTGTGTGTTACATTGGATTCACTAGTAGCAGTGAGAAAAACATCACGGGGTGGTGCGCATTGTATGGGTGTGTGTTACATTGGATTCACCAGTAGCAGTGAGAAAAACATCACGGGGTGGTGCGCATTGTATGGGTGTGTGTTACATTACATTCATCAGTAGCAGTGAGAAAAACATCACGGGGTGGTGCGCATTGTATGGGTGTGTGTTACATTGGATTCACTAGTAGCAGTGAGAAAAACATCACGGGGTGGTGCGCATTGTATGGGTGTGTGTTACATTGGATTCACTAGTAGCTGTGAGAAAAACATCACGGGGTGGTGCGCATTGTATGGGTGTGTGTTACATTGGATTCACTAGTAGGAGTGAGAAAAACATCACGGGGTGGTGCGCATTGTATGGGTGTGTGTTACATTGGATTCACTAGTAGGAGTGAGAAAAACATCACGGGGTGGTGCGCATTGTGTGGGTGTGTGTTACATTGGATTCACTAGTAGGAGTGAGAAAAACATCACGGGGTGGTGCGCATTGTGTGGGTGTGTGTTACATGACATTCACTAGTAGGAGTGAGAAAAACATCACGGGGTGGTGCGCATTGTATGGGTGTGTGTTACATTGGATTCACTAGTAGGAGTGAGAAAAACATCACGGGGTGGTGCGCATTGTATGGGTGTGTGTTACATTGGATTCACTAGTAGCAGTGAGAAAAACATCACGGGGTGGTGCGCATTGTATGGGTGTGTGTTACATTACATTCACTAGTAGGAGTGAGAAAAACATCACGGGGTGGTGCGCATTGTATGGGTGTGTGTTACATTGGATTCACTAGTAGGAGTGAGAAAAACATCACGGGGTGGTGCGCATTGTATGGGTGTGTGTTACATTAGATTCACTAGTAGCAGTGAGAAAAACATCACGGGGTGGTGCGCATTGTATGGGTGTGTGTTACATTAGATTCACTAGTAGCAGTGAGAAAAACATCACGGGGTGGTGCGCATTGTATGGGTGTGTGTTACATTAGATTCACTAGTAGCAGTGAGAAAAACATCACGGGGTGGTGCGCAGTGTATGGGTGTGTGTTACATTGGATTCACTAGTAGCAGTGAGAAAAACATCACGGGGTGGTGCGCATTGTATGGGTGTGTGTTACATTGGATTCACTAGTAGCAGTGAGAAAAACATCACGGGGTGGTGCGCATTGTATGGGTGTGTGTTACATTGGATTCACTAGTAGGAGTGAGAAAAACATCACGGGGTGATGCGCATTGTATGGGTGTGTGTTACATTGGATTCACTAGTAGGAGTGAGAAAAACATCACGGGGTGGTGCGCATTGTATGGGTGTGTGTTACATTGGATTCACTAGTAGCAGTGAGAAAAACATCACGGGGTGGTGCGCATTGTATGGGTGTGTGTTACATTGGATTCACTAGTAGCAGTGAGAAAAACATCACGGGGTGGTGCGCATTGTATGGGTGTGTGTTACATTGGATTCACTAGTAGCAGTGAGAAAAACATCACGGGGTGGTGCGCATTGTATGGGTGTGTGTTACATTGGATTCACTAGTAGCAGTGAGAAAAACATCACGGGGTGGTGCGCATTGTATGGGTGTGTGTTACATTAGATTCACTAGTAGCAGTGAGAAAAACATCACGGGGTGGTGCGCATTGTATGGGTGTGTTTTACATTACATTCACTAGTAGCAGTGAGAAAAACATCACGGGGTGGTGCGCATTGTATGGGTGTGTGTTACATTACATTCACTAGTAGCAGTGAGAAAAACAACACGGGGTGGTGCGCATTGTATGGGTGCGTGTTAGATTAGATTCACTAGTAGCAGTTAGAAAAACATCACGGGGTGGTGCGCATTGTATGGGTGCGTGTTACATTAGATTCACTAGTAGCAGTGAGAAAAACATCACGGGGTGGTGCGCATTGTATGGGTGCGTGTTACATTACATTCACTAGTAGGAGTGAGAAAAACATCACGGGGTGGTGCGCATTGTATGGGTGTGTGTTACATTACATTCACTAGTAGGAGTGAGAAAAACATCACGGGGTGGTGCGCATTGTATGGGTGTGTGTTACATTACATTCACTAGTAGGAGTGAGAAAAACATCACGGGTTGGTGCGCATTGTATGGGTGTGTGTTACATTAGATTCACTAGTAGCAGTGAGAAAAACATCACGGGGTGGTGCGCATTGTATGGGTGTGGGTTACATTAGATTCACTAGTAGCAGTGAGAAAAACATCACGGGGTGGTGCGCATTGTATGGGTGTGTGTTACATTAGATTCACTAGTAGCAGTGAGAAAAACATCACGGGGTGGTGCGCATTGTATGGGTGTGTGTTACATTAGATTCACTAGTAGCAGTGAGAAAAACATCACGGGGTGGTGCGCATAGTATGGGTGTGTGTTACATTAGATTCACTAGTAGCAGTGAGAAAAACATCACGGGGTGGTGCGCATTGTATGGGTGTGTGTTACATTGGATTCACTAGTAGCAGTGAGAAAAACATCACGGGGTGGTGCGCATTGTATGGGTGTGTGTTACATTGGATTCACTAGTAGGAGTGAGAAAAACATCACGGGGTGGTGCGCATTGTGTGGGTGTGTGTTACATTGGATTCACTAATAGGAGTGAGAAAAACATCACGGGGTGGTGCGCATTGTGTGGGTGTGTGTTACATTGGATTCACTAGTAGGAGTGAGAAAAACATCACGGGGTGGTGCGCATTGTGTGGGTGTGTGTTACATTGGATTCACTAGTAGGAGTGAGAAAAACATCACGGGGTGGTGCGCATTGTATGGGTGTGTGTTACATTACATTCACTAGTAGCAGTGAGAAAAACATCACGGGGTGGTGCGCATTGTGTGGGTGTGTGTTACATTAGATTCACTAGTAGCAGTGAGAAAAACATCACGGGGTGGTGCGCATTGTATGGGTGTGTGTTACATTACATTCACTAGTAGGAGTGAGAAAAACATCACGGGGTGGTGCGCATTGTATGGGTGTGTGTTACATTACATTCACTAGTAGGAGTCAGAAAAACATCACGGGGTGGTGCGCATTGTATGGGTGTGTGTTACATTACATTCACTAGTAGGAGTGAGAAAAACATCACGGGGTGGTGCGCATTGTATGGGTGTGTGTTACATTAGATTCACTAGTAGGAGTGAGAAAAAAATCACGGGGTGGTGCGCATTGTATGGGTGTGTGTTACATTACATTCACTAGTAGGAGTGAGAAAAACATCACGGGGTGGTGCGCATTGTATGGGTGTGTGTTACATTACATTCACTAGTCGGAGTGAGAAAAACATCACGGGGTGGTGCGCATTGTATGGGTGTGTGTTACATTAGATTCACTAGTAGCAGTGAGAAAAACATCACGGGGTGGTGCGCATTGTATGGGTGTGTGTTACATTAGATTCACTAGTAGCAGTGAGAAAAACATCACGGGGTGGTGCGCATTGTATGGGTGTGTGTTACATTGGATTCACTAGTAGCAGTGAGAAAAACATCACGGGGTGGTGCGCATTGTATGGGTGTGTGTTACATTGGATTCACTAGTAGCAGTGAGAAAAACATCACGGGGTGGTGCGCATTGTATGGGTGTGTGTTACATTGGATTCACTAGTAGCAGTGAGAAAAACATCACGGGGTGGTGCGCATTGTATGGGTGTGTGTTACATTGGATTCACCAGTAGCAGTGAGAAAAACATCACGGGGTGGTGCGCAGTGTATGGGTGTGTGTTACATTACATTCATCAGTAGCAGTGAGAAAAACATCACGGGGTGGTGCGCATTGTATGGGTGTGTGTTACATTGGATTCACTAGTAGCAGTGAGAAAAACATCACGGGGTGGTGCGCATTGTATGGGTGTGTGTTACATTGGATTCACTAGTAGCTGTGAGAAAAACATCACGGGGTGGTGCGCATTGTATGGGTGTGTGTTACATTGGATTCACTAGTAGGAGTGAGAAAAACATCACGGGGTGGTGCGCATTGTATGGGTGTGTGTTACATTGGATTCACTAGTAGGAGTGAGAAAAACATCACGGGGTGGTGCGCATTGTGTGGGTGTGTGTTACATTGGATTCACTAGTAGGAGTGAGAAAAACATCACGGGGTGGTGCGCATTGTGTGGGTGTGTGTTACATGACATTCACTAGTAGGAGTGAGAAAAACATCACGGGGTGGTGCGCATTGTATGGGTGTGTGTTACATTGGATTCACTAGTAGGAGTGAGAAAAACATCACGGGGTGGTGCGCATTGTATGGGTGTGTGTTACATTGGATTCACTAGTAGCAGTGAGAAAAACATCACGGGGTGGTGCGCATTGTATGGGTGTGTGTTACATTACATTCACTAGTAGGAGTGAGAAAAACATCACGGGGTGGTGTGCATTGTATGGGTGTGTGTTACATTGGATTCACTAGTAGGAGTGAGAAAAACATCACGGGGTGGTGCGCATTGTATGGGTGTGTGTTACATTACATTCACTAGTAGGAGTGAGAAAAACATCACGGGGTGGTGCGCATTGTATGGGTGTGTGTTACATTAGATTCACTAGTAGCAGTGAGAAAAACATCACGGGGTGGTGCGCATTGTATGGGTGTGTGTTACATTAGATTCACTAGTAGCAGTGAGAAAAACATCACGGGGTGGTGTGCAGTGTATGGGTGTGTGTTACATTGGATTCACTAGTAGCAGTGAGAAAAACATCACGGGGTGGTGCGCATTGTATGGGTGTGTGTTACATTGGATTCACTAGTAGCAGTGAGAAAAACATCACGGGGTGGTGCGCATTGTATGGGTGTGTGTTACATTGGATTCACTAGTAGGAGTGAGAAAAACATCACGGGGTGGTGCGCATTGTATGGGTGTGTGTTACATTGGATTCACTAGTAGCAGTGAGAAAAACATCACGGGGTGGTGCGCATTGTATGGGTGTGTGTTACATTGGATTCACTAGTAGCAGTGAGAAAAACATCACGGGGTGGTGCGCATTGTATGGGTGTGTGTTACATTGGATTCACTAGTAGCAGTGAGAAAAACATCACGGGGTGGTGCGCATTGTATGGGTGTGTGTTACATTGGATTCACTAGTAGCAGTGAGAAAAACATCACGGGGTGGTGCGCATTGTATGGGTGTGTGTTACATTGGATTCACTAGTAGCAGTGAGAAAAACATCACGGGGTGGTGCGCATTGTATGGGTGTGTGTTACATTGGATTCACTAGTAGCAGTGAGAAAAACATCACGGGGTGGTGCGCATTGTATGGGTGTGTGTTACATTAGATTCACTAGTAGCAGTGAGAAAAACATCACGGGGTGGTGCGCATTGTATGGGTGTGTTTTACATTACATTCACTAGTAGCAGTGAGAAAAACATCACGGGGTGGTGCGCATTGTATGGGTGTGTGTTACATTACATTCACTAGTAGCAGTGAGAAAAACAACACGGGGTGGTGCGCATTGTATGGGTGCGTGTTAGATTAGATTCACTAGTAGCAGTTAGAAAAACATCACGGGGTGGTGCGCATTGTATGGGTGCGTGTTACATTACATTCACTAGTAGCAGTGAGAAAAACATCACGGGGTGGTGCGCATTGTATGGGTGTGTGTTACATTACATTCACTAGTAGGAGTGAGAAAAACATCACGGGGTGGTGCGCATTGTATGGGTGTGTGTTACATTACATTCACTAGTAGGAGTGAGAAAAACATCACGGGGTGGTGCGCATTGTATGGGTGTGTGTTACATTACATTCACTAGTAGGAGTGAGAAAAACATCACGGGGTGGTGCGCATTGTATGGGTGTGTGTTACATTAGATTCACTAGTAGCAGTGAGAAAAACATCACGGGGTGGTGCGCATTGTATGGGTGTGGGTTACATTAGATTCACTAGCAGCAGTGAGAAAAACATGACGGGGTGGTGCGCATTGTATGGGTGGGTGTTACATTAGATTCACTAGTAGCAGTGAGAAAAACATCACGGGGTGGTGCGCATAGTATGGGTGGGTGTTACATTAGATTCACTAGTAGCAGTGAGAAAAACATCACGGGATGTTGCGCATTGTATGGGTGTGTGTTACATTGGATTCACTAGTAGCAGTGAGAAAAACATCACGGGGTGGTGCGCATTGTATGGGTGTGTGTTACATTGGATTCACTAGTAGGAGTGAGAAAAACATCACGGGGTGGTGCGCATTGTGTGGGTGTGTGTTACATTGGATTCACTAATAGGAGTGAGAAAAACATCACGGGGTGGTGCGCATTGTGTGGGTGTGTGTTACATTGGATTCACTAGTAGGAGTGAGAAAAACATCACGGGGTGGTGCGCATTGTGTGGGTGTGTGTTACATTGGATTCACTAGTAGGAGTGAGAAAAACATCACGGGGTGGTGCGCATTGTATGGGTGTGTGTTACATTACATTCACTAGTAGCAGTGAGAAAAACATCACGGGGTGGTGCGCATTGTGTGGGTGTGTGTTACATTAGATTCACTAGTAGCAGTGAGAAAAACATCACGGGGTGGTGCGCATTGTATGGGTGTGTGTTACATTACATTCACTAGTAGCACTGAGAAAAACATCACGGGGTGGTGCGCATTGTATGGGTGTGTGTTACATTACATTCACTATTAGCAGTGAGAAAAACATCACGGGGTGGTGCGCATTGTATGGATGTGTGTTACATTAGATTCACTAGTAGCAGTGAGAAAAACATCACGGGGTGGTGCGCATTGTATGGGTGTGTGTTACATTAGATTCACTAGTAGCAGTGAGAAAAACATCACGTGGTGGTGCGCATTGTATGGGTGTGTGTTACATTGGATTCACTAGTAGGAGTGAGAAAAACATCACGGGGTGGTGCGCATTGTATGGGTGTGTGTTACATTGGATTCACTAGTAGCAGTGAGAAAAACATCACGGGGTGGTGCGCATTGTATGGGTGTGTGTTACATTGGATTCACTAGTAGCAGTGAGAAAAACATCACGGGGTGGTGCGCATTGTATGGGTGTGTGTTACATTGGATTCACTAGTAGCAGTGAGAAAAACATCACGGGGTGGTGCGCATTGTATGGGTGTGTGTTACATTGGATTCACCAGTAGCAGTGAGAAAAACATCACGGGGTGGTGCGCAGTGTATGGGTGTGTGTTACATTACATTCATCAGTAGCAGTGAGAAAAACATCACGGGGTGGTGCGCATTGTATGGGTGTGTGTTACATTGGATTCACTAGTAGCAGTGAGAAAAACATCACGGGGTGGTGCGCATTGTATGGGTGTGTGTTACATTGGATTCACTAGTAGCTGTGAGAAAAACATCACGGGGTGGTGCGCATTGTATGGGTGTGTGTTACATTGGATTCACTAGTAGGAGTGAGAAAAACATCACGGGGTGGTGCGCATTGTATGGGTGTGTGTTACATTGGATTCACTAGTAGGAGTGAGAAAAACATCACGGGGTGGTGCGCATTGTGTGGGTGTGTGTTACATTGGATTCACTAGTAGGAGTGAGAAAAACATCACGGGGTGGTGCGCATTGTGTGGGTGTGTGTTACATGACATTCACTAGTAGGAGTGAGAAAAACATCACGGGGTGGTGCGCATTGTATGGGTGTGTGTTACATTGGATTCACTAGTAGGAGTGAGAAAAACATCACGGGGTGGTGCGCATTGTATGGGTGTGTGTTACATTGGATTCACTAGTAGCAGTGAGAAAAACATCACGGGGTGGTGCGCATTGTATGGGTGTGTGTTACATTACATTCACTAGTAGGAGTGAGAAAAACATCACGGGGTGGTGTGCATTGTATGGGTGTGTGTTACATTGGATTCACTAGTAGGAGTGAGAAAAACATCACGGGGTGGTGCGCATTGTATGGGTGTGTGTTACATTACATTCACTAGTAGGAATGAGAAAAACATCACGGGGTGGTGCGCATTGTATGGGTGTGTGTTACATTAGATTCACTAGTAGCAGTGAGAAAAACATCACGGGGTGGTGCGCATTGTATGGGTGTGTGTTACATTAGATTCACTAGTAGCAGTGAGAAAAACATCACGGGGTGGTGCGCAGTGTATGGGTGTGTGTTACATTGGATTCACTAGTAGCAGTGAGAAAAACATCACGGGGTGGTGCGCATTGTATGGGTGTGTGTTACATTGGATTCACTAGTAGCAGTGAGAAAAACATCACGGGGTGGTGCGCATTGTATGGGTGTGTGTTACATTGGATTCACTAGTAGGAGTGAGAAAAACATCACGGGGTGGTGCGCATTGTATGGGTGTGTGTTACATTGGATTCACTAGTAGCAGTGAGAAAAACATCACGGGGTGGTGCGCAAGTATGGGTGTGTGTTACATTGGATTCACTAGTAGCAGTGAGAAAAACATCACGGGGTGGTGCGCATTGTATGGGTGTGTGTTACATTGGATTCACTAGTAGCAGTGAGAAAAACATCACGGGGTGGTGCGCATTGTATGGGTGTGTGTTACATTGGATTCACTAGTAGCAGTGAGAAAAACATCACGGGGTGGTGCGCATTGTATGGGTGTGTGTTACATTGGATTCACTAGTAGCAGTGAGAAAAACATCACGGGGTGGTGCGCATTGTATGGGTGTGTGTTACATTGGATTCACTAGTAGCAGTGAGAAAAACATCACGGGGTGGTGCGCATTGTATGGGTGTGTGTTACATTAGATTCACTAGTAGCAGTGAGAAAAACATCACGGGGTGGTGCGCATTGTATGGGTGTGTTTTACATTACATTCACTAGTAGCAGTGAGAAAAACATCACGGGGTGGTGCGCATTGTATGGGTGTGTGTTACATTACATTCACTAGTAGCAGTGAGAAAAACAACACGGGGTGGTGCGCATTGTATGGGTGCGTGTTAGATTAGATTCACTAGTAGCAGTTAGAAAAACATCACGGGGTGGTGCGCATTGTATGGGTGCGTGTTACATTACATTCACTAGTAGCAGTGAGAAAAACATCACGGGGTGGTGCGCATTGTATGGGTGCGTGTTACATTACATTCACTAGTAGGAGTGAGAAAAACATCACGGGGTGGTGCGCATTGTATGGGTGTGTGTTACATTACATTCACTAGTAGGAGTGAGAAAAACATCACGGGGTGGTGCGCATTGTATGGGTGTGTGTTACATTACATTCACTAGTAGGAGTGAGAAAAACATCACGGGGTGGTGCGCATTGTATGGGTGTGTGTTACATTAGATTCACTAGTAGCAGTGAGAAAAACATCACGGGGTGGTGCGCATTGTATGGGTGTGGGTTACATTAGATTCACTAGCAGCAGTGAGAAAAACATGACGGGGTGGTGCGCATTGTATGGGTGGGTGTTACATTAGATTCACTAGTAGCAGTGAGAAAAACATCACGGGGTGGTGCGCATAGTATGGGTGGGTGTTACATTAGATTCACTAGTAGCAGTGAGAAAAACATCACGGGATGTTGCGCATTGTATGGGTGTGTGTTACATTGGATTCACTAGTAGCAGTGAGAAAAACATCACGGGGTGGTGCGCATTGTATGGGTGTGTGTTACATTGGATTCACTAGTAGGAGTGAGAAAAACATCACGGGGTGGTGCGCATTGTGTGGGTGTGTGTTACATTGGATTCACTAATAGGAGTGAGAAAAACATCACGGGGTGGTGCGCATTGTGTGGGTGTGTGTTACATTGGATTCACTAGTAGGAGTGAGAAAAACATCACGGGGTGGTGCGCATTGTGTGGGTGTGTGTTACATTGGATTCACTAGTAGGAGTGAGAAAAACATCACGGGGTGGTGCGCATTGTATGGGTGTGTGTTACATTACATTCACTAGTAGCAGTGAGAAAAACATCACGGGGTGGTGCGCATTGTGTGGGTGTGTGTTACATTAGATTCACTAGTAGCAGTGAGAAAAACATCACGGGGTGGTGCGCATTGTATGGGTGTGTGTTACATTACATTCACTAGTAGCACTGAGAAAAACATCACGGGGTGGTGCGCATTGTATGGGTGTGTGTTACATTACATTCACTATTAGCAGTGAGAAAAACATCACGGGGTGGTGCGCATTGTATGGATGTGTGTTACATTAGATTCACTAGTAGCAGTGAGAAAAACATCACGGGGTGGTGCGCAGTGTATGGGTGTGTGTTACATTAGATTCACTAGTAGCAGTGAGAAAAACATCACGGGGTGGTGCGCATTGTATGGGTGTGTGTTACATTGGATTCACTAGTAGCAGTGAGAAAAACATCACGGGGTGGTGCGCATTGTATGGGTGTGTGTTACATTGGATTCACTAGTAGCAGTGAGAAAAACATCACGGGGTGGTGCGCATTGTATGGGTGTGTGTTACATTGGATTCACTAGTAGCAGTGAGAAAAACATCACGGGGTGGTGCGCATTGTATGGGTGTGTGTTACATTGGATTCACTAGTAGCAGTGAGAAAAACATCACGGGGTGGTGCGCATTGTATGGGTGTGTGTTACATTGGATTCACTAGTAGGAGTGAGAAAAACATCACGGGGTGGTGCGCATTGTATGGGTGTGTGTTACATTGGATTCACTAGTAGGAGTGAGAAAAACATCACGGGGTGGTGCGCATTGTATGGGTGTGTGTTACATTAGATTCACTAGTAGCAGTGAGAAAAACATCAAGGGGTGGTGTGCATTGTATGGGTGTGTGTTACATTGGATTCACTAGTAGCAGTGAGAAAAACATCACGGGGTGGTGCGCATTGTATGGGTGTGTGTTACATTGGATTCACTAGTAGGAGTGAGAAAAACATCACGGGGTGGTGCGCATTGTATGGGTGTGTGTTACATTACACTCACTAGTAGGAGTGAGAAAAACATCACGGGGTGGTGCGCATTGTATGGGTGTGTGTTACATTACACTCACTAGTAGGATTGAGAAAAACATCACTGGGTGGTGCGCATTGTATGGGTGTGTGTTACATTAGATTCACTAGTAGGATTGAGAAAAACATCACTGGGTGGTGCGCATTGTATGGGTGTGTGTTACATTAGATTCACTAGTAGCAGTGAGAAAAACATCACGGGGTGGTGCGCATTGTATGGGTGTGTGTTACATTAGATTCACTAGTAGCAGTGAGAAAAACATCACGGGGTGGTGCGCATTGTATGGGTGTGTTTTACATTACAATCACTAGTAGCAGTGAGAAAAACATCACGGGGTGGTGCGCATTGTATGGGTGTGTGTTACATTACATTCACTAGTAGCAGTGAGAAAAACAACACGGGGTGGTGCGCATTGTATGGGTGTGTTTTACATTACATTCACTAGTAGCAGTTAGAAAAACATCACGGGGTGGTGCGCATTGTATGGGTGTGTGTTACATTAGATTCACTAGTAGCAGTGAGAAAAACATCACGGGGTGGTGCGCATTGTATGGGTGTGTGTTACATTACATTCACTAGTAGGAGTGAGAAAAACATCACGGGGTGGTGCGCATTGTATGGGTGTGTGTTACATTACATTCACTAGTAGGAGTGAGAAAAACATCACGGGGTGGTGCGCATTGTATGGGTGTGTGTTACATTACATTCACTAGTAGCAGTGAGAAAAACATCACGGGGTGGTGCGCATTGTATGGGTGTGTGTTACATTATATTCACTAGTAGGAGTGAGAAAAACATCAAGGGGTGGTGCGCATTTTATGGGTGTGTGTTACATTGGATTCACTAGTAGGAGTGAGAAAAACATCACGGGGTGGTGCGCATTGTATGGGTGTGTGTTACATTGGATTCACTAGTAGGAGTGAGAAAAACATCACGGGGTGGCGCGCATTGTATGGGTGTGTGTTACATTGGATTCACTAGTAGGAGTGAGAAAAACATCACGGGGTGGTGCGCATTGTATGGGTGTGTGTTACATTGGATTCACTAGTAGCAGTGAGAAAAACATCACGGGGTGGTGCGCATTGTATGGGTGTGTGTTACATTGGATTCACTAGTAGCAGTGAGAAAAACATCACGGGGTGGTGCGCATTGTATGGGTGTGTGTTACATTACATTCACTAGTAGGAGTGAGAAAAACATCACGCGGTGGTGCGCATTGTATGGGTGTGTGTTACATTACATTCACTAGTAGGAGTGAGAAAAACATCACGCGGTGGTGCGCATTGTATGGGTGTGTGTTACATTAGATTCACTAGTAGGAGTGAGAAAAACATCACGGGGTGGTGCGCATTGTATGGGTGTGTGTTACATTACATTCACTAGTAGCAGTGAGAAAAACATCACGGGGTGGTGCGCATTGTATGGGTGTGTGTTACATTAGATTCACTAGTAGCAGTGAGAAAAACATCACGGGGTGGTGCGCATTGTATGGGTGTGTGTTACATTAGATTCACTAGTAGCAGTGAGAAAAACATCACGGGGTGGTGCGCATTGTATGGGTGTGTGTTACATTAGATTCACTAGTAGCAGTGAGAAAAACATCACGGGGTGGTGCGCATTGTATGGGTGTGTGTTACATTGGATTCACTAGTAGCAGTGAGAAAAACATCACGGTGTGGTGCGCATTGTATGGGTGTGTGTTACATTGGATTCACCAGTAGCAGTGAGAAAAACATCACGGGGTGGTGCGCATTGTATGGGTGTGTGTTACATTGGATTCACCAGTAGCAGTGAGAAAAACATCACGGGGTGGTGCGCATTGTATGGGTGTGTGTTACATTACATTCACTAGTAGCAGTGAGAAAAACATCACGGGGTGGTGCGCATTGTATGGGTGTGTGTTACATTGGATTCACTAGTAGGAGTGAGAAAAACATCACGGGGTGGTGCGCATTGTATGGGTGTGTGTTACATTGGATTCACTAGTAGGAGTGAGAAAAACATCACGGGGTGGTGCGCATTGTGTGGGTGTGTGTTACATTACATTTACTAGTAGGAGTGAGAAAAACATCACGGGGTGGTGCGCATTGTATGGGTGTGTGTTACATTGGATTCACTAGTAGGAGTGAGAAAAACATCACGGGGTGGTGCGCATTGTGTGGGTGTGTGTTACATTGGATTCACTAGTAGGAATGAGAAAAACATCACGGGGTGGTGCGCATTGTATGGGTGTGTGTTACATTACATTCACTAGTAGCAGTGAGAAAAACATCACGGGGTGGTGCGCATTGTGTGGGTGTGTGTTACATTAGATTCACTAGTAGCAGTGAGAAAAACATCACGGGGTGGTGCGCATTGTATGGGTGTGTGTTACATTACATTCACTAGTAGCACTGAGAAAAACATCACGGGGTGGTGCGCATTGTATGGGTGTGTGTTACATTACATTCACTATTAGCAGTGAGAAAAACATCACGGGGTGGTGCGCATTGTATGGGTGTGTGTTACATTGGATTCACTAGTAGGAGTGAGAAAAACATCACGGGGTGGTGCGCATTGTATGGGTGTGTGTTACATTGGATTCACTAGTAGGAGTGAGAAAAACATCACGGGGTGGTGCGCATTGTATGGGTGTGTGTTACATTAGATTCACTAGTAGCAGTGAGAAAAACATCAAGGGGTGGTGCGCATTGTATGGGTGTGTGTTACATTGGATTCACTAGTAGCAGTGAGAAAAACATCACGGGGTGGTGCGCATTGTATGGGTGTGTGTTACATTGGATTCACTAGTAGGAGTGAGAAAAACATCACGGGGTGGTGCGCATTGTATGGGTGTGTGTTACATTACACTCACTAGTAGGAGTGAGAAAAACATCACGGGGTGGTGCGCATTGTATGGGTGTGTGTTACATTACATTCACTAGTAGGATTGAGAAAAACATCACTGGGTGGTGCGCATTGTATGGGTGTGTGTTACATTAGATTCACTAGTAGCAGTGAGAAAAACATCACGGGGTGGTGCGCATTGTATGGGTGTGTGTTACATTAGATTCACTAGTAGCAGTGAGAAAAACATCACGGGGTGGTGCGCATTGTATGGGTGTGTTTTACATTACAATCACTAGTAGCAGTGAGAAAAACATCACGGGGTGGTGCGCATTGTATGGGTGTGTGTTACATTACATTCACTAGTAGCAGTGAGAAAAACAACACGGGGTGGTGCGCATTGTATGGGTGTGTTTTACATTAGATTCACTAGTAGCAGTTAGAAAAACATCACGGGGTGGTGCGCATTGTATGGGTGTGTGTTACATTAGATTCACTAGTAGCAGTGAGAAAAACATCACGGGGTGGTGCGCATTGTATGGGTGTGTGTTACATTACATTCACTAGTAGGAGTGAGAAAAACATCACGGGGTGGTGCGCATTGTATGGGTGTGTGTTACATTACATTCACTAGTAGGAGTGAGAAAAACATCACGGGGTGGTGCGCATTGTATGGGTGTGTGTTACATTACATTCACTAGTAGCAGTGAGAAAAACATCACGGGGTGGTGCGCATTGTATGGGTGTGTGTTACATTATATTCACTAGTAGGAGTGAGAAAAACATCAAGGGGTGGTGCGCATTTTATGGGTGTGTGTTACATTGGATTCACTAGTAGGAGTGAGAAAAACATCACGGGGTGGTGCGCATTGTATGGGTGTGTGTTACATTGGATTCACTAGTAGGAGTGAGAAAAACATCACGGGGTGGCGCGCATTGTATGGGTGTGTGTTACATTGGATTCACTAGTAGGAGTGAGAAAAACATCACGGGGTGGTGCGCATTGTATGGGTGTGTGTTACATTGGATTCACTAGTAGCAGTGAGAAAAACATCACGGGGTGGTGCGCATTGTATGGGTGTGTGTTACATTGGATTCACTAGTAGCAGTGAGAAAAACATCACGGGGTGGTGCGCATTGTATGGGTGTGTGTTACATTACATTCACTAGTAGGAGTGAGAAAAACATCACGCGGTGGTGCGCATTGTATGGGTGTGTGTTACATTACATTCACTAGTAGGAGTGAGAAAAACATCACGCGGTGGTGCGCATTGTATGGGTGTGTGTTACATTAGATTCACTAGTAGGAGTGAGAAAAACATCACGGGGTGGTGCGCATTGTATGGGTGTGTGTTACATTACATTCACTAGTAGCAGTGAGAAAAACATCACGGGGTGGTGCGCATTGTATGGGTGTGTGTTACATTAGATTCACTAGTAGCAGTGAGAAAAACATCACGGGGTGGTGCGCATTGTATGGGTGTGTGTTACATTAGATTCACTAGTAGCAGTGAGAAAAACATCACGGGGTGGTGCGCATTGTATGGGTGTGTGTTACATTAGATTCACTAGTAGCAGTGAGAAAAACATCACGGGGTGGTGCGCATTGTATGGGTGTGTGTTACATTGGATTCACTAGTAGCAGTGAGAAAAACATCACGGGGTGGTGCGCATTGTATGGGTGTGTGTTACATTGGATTCACCAGTAGCAGTGAGAAAAACATCACGGGGTGGTGCGCATTGTATGGGTGTGTGTTACATTGGATTCACCAGTAGCAGTGAGAAAAACATCACGGGGTGGTGCGCATTGTATGGGTGTGTGTTACATTACATTCACTAGTAGCAGTGAGAAAAACATCACGGGGTGGTGCGCATTGTATGGGTGTGTGTTACATTGGATTCACTAGTAGGAGTGAGAAAAACATCACGGGGTGGTGCGCATTGTATGGGTGTGTGTTACATTGGATTCACTAGTAGGAGTGAGAAAAACATCACGGGGTGGTGCGCATTGTGTGGGTGTGTGTTACATTACATTCACTAGTAGGAGTGAGAAAAACATCACGGGGTGGTGCGCATTGTATGGGTGTGTGTTACATTGGATTCACTAGTAGGAGTGAGAAAAACATCACGGGGTGGTGCGCATTGTATGGGTGTGTGTTACATTACATTCACTAGTAGCAGTGAGAAAAACATCACGGGGTGGTGCGCATTGTATGGGTGTGTGTTACATTACATTCACTAGTAGGAGTGAGAAAAACATCACGGGGTGGTGCGCATTGTATGGGTGTGTGTTACATTGGATTCACTAGTAGCAGTGAGAAAAACATCACGGGGTGGTGCGCATTGTATGGGTGTGTGTTACATTGGATTCACTAGTGGGAGTGAGAAAAACATCACGGGGTGGTGCGCATTGTATGGGTGTGTTTTACATTACAATCACTAGTAGCAGTGAGAAAAACATCACGGGGTGGTGCGCATTGTATGGGTGTGTGTTACATTACATTCACTAGTAGCAGTGAGAAAAACAACACGGGGTGGTGCGCATTGTATGGGTGTGTTTTACATTAGATTCACTAGTAGCAGTTAGAAAAACATCACGGGGTGGTGCGCATTGTATGGGTGTGTGTTACATTAGATTCACTAGTAGCAGTGAGAAAAACATCACGGGGTGGTGCGCATTGTATGGGTGTGTGTTACATTACATTCACTAGTAGGAGTGAGAAAAACATCACGGGGTGGTGCGCATTGTATGGGTGTGTGTTACATTGGATTCACTAGTAGGAGTGAGAAAAACATCACGGGGTGGTGCGCATTGTATGGGTGTGTGTTACATTACATTCACTAGTAGCAGTGAGAAAAACATCACGGGGTGGTGCGCATTGTATGGGTGTGTGTTACATTATATTCACTAGTAGGAGTGAGAAAAACATCAAGGGGTGGTGCGCATTTTATGGGTGTGTGTTACATTGGATTCACTAGTAGTAGTGAGAAAAACATCACGGGGTGGTGCGCATTGTATGGGTGTGTGTTACATTGGATTCACCAGTAGCAGTGAGAAAAACATCACGGGGTGGTGCGCATTGTATGGGTGTGTGTTACATTGGATTCACCAGTAGCAGTGAGAAAAACATCACGGGGTGGTGCGCATTGTATGGGTGTGTGTTACATTACATTCACTAGTAGCAGTGAGAAAAACATCACGGGGTGGTGCGCATTGTATGGGTGTGTGTTACATTGGATTCACTAGTAGGAGTGCGAAAAACATCACGGGGTGGTGCGCATTGTATGGGTGTGTGTTACATTGGATTCACTAGTAGGAGTGAGAAAAACATCACGGGGTGGTGCGCATTGTGTGGGTGTGTGTTACATTACATTCACTAGTAGGAGTGAGAAAAACATCACGGGGTGGTGCGCATTGTATGGGTGTGTGTTACATTGGATTCACTAGTAGGAGTGAGAAAAACATCACGGGGTGGTGCGCATTGTATGGGTGTGTGTTACATTACATTCACTAGTAGCAGTGAGAAAAACATCACGGGGTGGTGCGCATTGTATGGGTGTGTGTTACATTACATTCACTAGTAGGAGTGAGAAAAACATCACGGGGTGGTGCGCATTGTATGGGTGTGTGTTACATTACATTCACTAGTAGGAGTGAGAAAAACATCACGGGGTGGTGCGCATTGTATGGGTGTGTGTTACATTGGATTCACTAGTGGGAGTGAGAAAAACATCACGGGGTGGTGCGCATTGTATGGGTGTGTGTTACATTGGATTCACTAGTAGCAGTGAGAAAAACATCACGGGGTGGTGCGCATTGTATGGGTGTGTGTTACATTGGATTCACTAGTAGCAGTGAGAAAAACATCACGGGGTGGTGCGCATTGTATGGGTGTGTATTACATTGGATTCACTAGTGGGAGTGAGAAAAACATCACGGGGTGGTGCGCATTGTATGGGTGTGTGTTACATTGGATTCACTAGTAGCAGTGAGAAAAACATCACGGGGTGGTGCGCATTGTATGGGTGTGTGTTACATTGGATTCACTAGTGGGAGTGAGAAAAACATCACGGGGTGGTGCGCATTGTATGGGTGTGTTTTACATTACAATCACTAGTAGCAGTGAGAAAAACATCACGGGGTGGTGCGCATTGTATGGGTGTGTGTTACATTACATTCACTAGTAGCAGTGAGAAAAACAACACGGGGTGGTGCGCATTGTATGGGTGTGTTTTACATTAGATTCACTAGTAGCAGTTAGAAAAACATCACGGGGTGGTGCGCATTGTATGGGTGTGTGTTACATTAGATTCACTAGTAGCAGTGACAAAAACATCACGGGGTGGTGCGCATTGTATGGGTGTGTGTTACATTACATTCACTAGTAGGAGTGAGAAAAACATCACGGGGTGGTGCGCATTGTATGGGTGTGTGTTACATTACATTCACTAGTAGGAGTGAGAAAAACATCACGGGGTGGTGCGCATTGTATGGGTGTGTGTTACATTACATTCACTAGTAGCAGTGAGAAAAACATCACGGGGTGGTGCACATTGTATGGGTGTGTGTTACATTATATTCACTAGTAGGAGTGAGAAAAACATCAAGGGGTGGTGCGCATTTTATGGGTGTGTGTTACATTGGATTCACTAGTAGGAGTGAGAAAAACATCACGGGGTGGTGCGCATTGTATGGGTATGTGTTACATTGGATTCACTAGTAGGAGTGAGAAAAACATCACGGGGTGGCGCGCATTGTATGGGTGTGTGTTACATTGGATTCACTAGTAGGAGTGAGAAAAACATCACGGGGTGGTGCGCATTGTATGGGTGTGTGTTACATTGGATTCACTAGTAGCAGTGAGAAAAACATCACGGGGTGGTGCGCATTGTATGGGTGTGTGTTACATTGGATTCACTAGTAGCAGTGAGAAAAACATCACGGGGTGGTGCGCATTGTATGGGTGTGTGTTACATTACATTCACTAGTAGGAGTGAGAAAAACATCACGCGGTGGTGCGCATTGTATGGGTGTGTGTTACATTACATTCACTAGTAGGAGTGAGAAAAACATCACGCGGTGGTGCGCATTGTATGGGTGTGTGTTACATTAGATTCACTAGTAGGAGTGAGAAAAACATCACGGGGTGGTGCGCATTGTATGGGTGTGTGTTACATTACATTCACTAGTAGGAGTGAGAAAAACATCACGGGGTGGTGCGCATTGTATGGGTGTGTGTTACATTAGATTCACTAGTAGCAGTGAGAAAAACATCACGGGGTGGTGCGCATTGTATGGGTGTGTGTTACATTAGATTCACTAGTAGCAGTGAGAAAAACATCACGGGGTGGTGCGCATTGTATGGGTGTGTATTACATTAGATTCACTAGTAGCAGTGAGAAAAACATCACGGGGTGGTGCGCATTGTATGGGTGTGTGTTACATTGGATTCACTAGTAGCAGTGAGAAAAACATCACGGGGTGGTGCGCATTGTATGGGTGTGTGTTACATTGGATTCACCAGTAGCAGTGAGAAAAACATCACGGGGTGGTGCGCATTGTATGGGTGTGTGTTACATTGGATTCACCAGTAGCAGTGAGAAAAACATCACGGGGTGGTGCGCATTGTATGGGTGTGTGTTACATTGGATTCACCAGTAGCAGTGAGAAAAACATCACGGGGTGGTGCGCATTGTGTGGGTGTGTGTTACATTACATTCACTAGTAGGAGTGAGAAAAACATCACGGGGTGGTGCGCATTGTATGGGTGTGTGTTACATTGGATTCACTAGTAGGAGTGAGAAAAACATCACGGGGTGGTGCGCATTGTATGGGTGTGTGTTACATTACATTCACTAGTAGCAGTGAGAAAAACATCACGGGGTGGTGCGCATTGTATGGGTGTGTGTTACATTACATTCACTAGTAGGAGTGAGAAAAACATCACGGGGTGGTGCGCATTGTATGGGTGTGTGTTACATTGGATTCACTAGTAGCAGTGAGAAAAACATCACGGGGTGGTGCGCATTGTATGGGTGTGTGTTACATTGGATTCACTAGTGGGAGTGAGAAAAACATCACGGGGTGGTGCGCATTGTATGGGTGTGTTTTACATTACAATCACTAGTAGCAGTGAGAAAAACATCACGGGGTGGTGCGCATTGTATGGGTGTGTGTTACATTACATTCACTAGTAGCAGTGAGAAAAACAACACGGGGTGGTGCGCATTGTATGGGTGTGTTTTACATTAGATTCACTAGTAGCAGTTAGAAAAACATCACGGGGTGGTGCGCATTGTATGGGTGTGTGTTACATTAGATTCACTAGTAGCAGTGAGAAAAACATCACGGGGTGGTGCGCATTGTATGGGTGTGTGTTACATTACATTCACTAGTAGGAGTGAGAAAAACATCACGGGGTGGTGCGCATTGTATGGGTGTGTGTTACATTGGATTCACTAGTAGGAGTGAGAAAAACATCACGGGGTGGTGCGCATTGTATGGGTGTGTGTTACATTACATTCACTAGTAGCAGTGAGAAAAACATCACGGGGTGGTGCGCATTGTATGGGTGTGTGTTACATTATATTCACTAGTAGGAGTGAGAAAAACATCAAGGGGTGGTGCGCATTTTATGGGTGTGTGTTACATTGGATTCACTAGTAGTAGTGAGAAAAACATCACGGGGTGGTGCGCATTGTATGGGTGTGTGTTACATTGGATTCACCAGTAGCAGTGAGAAAAACATCACGGGGTGGTGCGCATTGTATGGGTGTGTGTTACATTGGATTCACCAGTAGCAGTGAGAAAAACATCACGGGGTGGTGCGCATTGTATGGGTGTGTGTTACATTACATTCACTAGTAGCAGTGAGAAAAACATCACGGGGTGGTGCGCATTGTATGGGTGTGTGTTACATTGGATTCACTAGTAGGAGTGAGAAAAACATCACGGGGTGGTGCGCATTGTATGGGTGTGTGTTACATTGGATTCACTAGTAGGAGTGAGAAAAACATCACGGGGTGGTGCGCATTGTGTGGGTGTGTGTTACATTACATTCACTAGTAGGAGTGAGAAAAACATCACGGGGTGGTGCGCATTGTATGGGTGTGTGTTACATTGGATTCACTAGTAGGAGTGAGAAAAACATCACGGGGTGGTGCGCATTGTATGGGTGTGTGTTACATTACATTCACTAGTAGCAGTGAGAAAAACATCACGGGGTGGTGCGCATTGTATGGGTGTGTGTTACATTACATTCACTAGTAGGAGTGAGAAAAACATCACGGGGTGGTGCGCATTGTATGGGTGTGTGTTACATTACATTCACTAGTAGGAGTGAGAAAAACATCACGGGGTGGTGCGCATTGTATGGGTGTGTGTTACATTGGATTCACTAGTGGGAGTGAGAAAAACATCACGGGGTGGTGCGCATTGTATGGGTGTGTGTTACATTGGATTCACTAGTAGCAGTGAGAAAAACATCACGGGGTGGTGCGCATTGTATGGGTGTGTGTTACATTGGATTCACTAGTAGCAGTGAGAAAAACATCACGGGGTGGTGCGCATTGTATGGGTGTGTATTACATTGGATTCACTAGTGGGAGTGAGAAAAACATCACGGGGTGGTGCGCATTGTATGGGTGTGTGTTACATTGGATTCACTAGTAGCAGTGAGAAAAACATCACGGGGTGGTGCGCATTGTATGGGTGTGTGTTACATTGGATTCACTAGTGGGAGTGAGAAAAACATCACGGGGTGGTGCGCATTGTATGGGTGTGTTTTACATTACAATCACTAGTAGCAGTGAGAAAAACATCACGGGGTGGTGCGCATTGTATGGGTGTGTGTTACATTACATTCACTAGTAGCAGTGAGAAAAACAACACGGGGTGGTGCGCATTGTATGGGTGTGTTTTACATTAGATTCACTAGTAGCAGTTAGAAAAACATCACGGGGTGGTGCGCATTGTATGGGTGTGTGTTACATTAGATTCACTAGTAGCAGTGAGAAAAACATCACGGGGTGGTGCGCATTGTATGGGTGTGTGTTACATTACATTCACTAGTAGGAGTGAGAAAAACATCACGGGGTGGTGCGCATTGTATGGGTGTGTGTTACATTACATTCACTAGTAGGAGTGAGAAAAACATCACGGGGTGGTGCGCATTGTATGGGTGTGTGTTACATTACATTCACTAGTAGCAGTGAGAAAAACATCACGGGGTGGTGCGCATTGTATGGGTGTGTGTTACATTATATTCACTAGTAGGAGTGAGAAAAACATCAAGGGGTGGTGCGCATTTTATGGGTGTGTGTTACATTGGATTCACTAGTAGGAGTGAGAAAAACATCACGGGGTGGTGCGCATTGTATGGGTGTGTGTTACATTGGATTCACTAGTAGCAGTGAGAAAAACATCACGGGGTGGTGCGCATTGTATGGGTGTGTGTCACATTGGATTCACTAGTAGGAGTGAGAAAAACATCACGGGGTGGTGCGCATTGTATGGGTGTGTGTTACATTACATTCACTAGTAGGAGTGAGAAAAACATCACGGGGAGGTGCGCATGGTATGGGTGTGTGTTACATTGGATTCACTAGTAGCAGTGAGAAAAACATCACGGGGTGGTGCGCATTGTATGGGTGTGTATTACATTGGATTCACTAGTAGGAGTGAGAAAAACATCACGGGGTGGTGCGCATTGTATGGGTGTGTGTTACATTACATTCACTATTAGGAGTGAGAAAAATATCACGGGGTGGTGCGCATTGTATGGGTGTGTGTTACATTACATTCACTAGTAGGATTGAGAAAAACATCACTGGGTGGTGCGCATTGTATGGGTGTGTGTTACATTAGATTCACTAGTAGCAGTGAGAAAAACATCACGGGGTGGTGCGCATTGTGTGGGTGTGTGTTACATTGGATTCACTAGTAGGAGTGAGAAAAACATCACGGGGTGGTGCGCATTGTGTGGGTGTGTGTTACATTGGATTCACTAGTAGGAGTGAGAAAAACATCACGGGGTGGTGCGCATTGTGTGGGTGTGTGTTACATTACATTCACTAGTAGGAGTGAGAAAAACATCACGGGGTGGTGCGCATTGTATGGGTGTGTGTTACATTACATTCACTAGTAGCAGTGAGAAAAACATCACGGGGTGGTGCGCATTGTATGGGTGTGTGTTACATTACATTCACTAGTAGCAGTAAGAAAATCATCACGGGGTGGTGCGCATTGTATGGGTGTGTGTTACATTAGATTCACTAGTAGCAGTGAGAAAAACATCACGGGGTGGTGCGCATTGTATGGGTGTGTGTTACATTAGATTCACTAGTAGCAGTGAGAAAAACATCACGGGGTGGTGCGCATTGTATGGGTGTGTGTTACATTGGATTCACTAGTAGGAGTGAGAAAAACATCACGTGGTGGTGCGCATTGTATGGGTGTGTGTTTCATAGGATTCACTAGTAGGAGTGAGAAAAACATCACGGGGTGGTGCGCATTGTATGGGTGTGTGTTACATTGGATTCACTAGTAGGAGTGAGAAAAACATCACGGGGTGGTGCGCATTGTATGGGTGTGTGTTACATTGGATTCACTAGTAGCAGTGAGAAAAACATCACGGGGTGGTGCGCATTGTATGGGTGTGTGTTACATTGGATTCACTAGTAGGAGAGAGAAAAACATCACGGGGTGGTGCGCATTGTATGGGTGTGTGTTACATTGGATTCACTAGTAGCAGTGAGAAAAACATCACGGGGTGGTGCGCATTGTATGGGTGTGTGTTACATTGGATTCACTAGTAGCAGTGAGAAAAACATCACGGGGTGGTGCGCATTGTATGGGTGTGTGTTACATTGGATTCACTAGTAGCAGTGAGAAAAACATCACGGGGTGGTGCGCATTGTATGGGTGTGTGTTACATTAGATTCACTAGTAGCAGTGAGAAAAACATCACGGGGTGGTGCGCATTGTATGGGTGTGTGTTACATTGGATTCACTAGTAGGAGTGAGAAAAACATCACGGGGTGGTGCGCATTGTATGGGTGTGTGTTACATTGGATTCACTAGTAGGAGTGAGAAAAACATCACGGGGTGGTGCGCATTGTATGGGTGTGTGTTACATTGGATTCACTAGTAGGAGTGAGAAAAACATCACGGGGTGGTGCGCATTGTATGGGTGTGTGTTACATTGGATTCACTAGTAGCAGTGAGAAAAACATCACGGGGTGGTGCGCATTGTATGGGTGTGTGTTACATTGGATTCACTAGTAGCAGTGAGAAAAACATCACGGGGTGGTGCGCATTGTATGGGTGTGTGTTACATTAGATTCACTAGTAGCAGTGAGAAAGATATCACGGGGTGCTGCGCATTGTATGGGTGTGTGTTACATTACATTCACTAGTAGCAGTGAGAAAAACATCACGGGGTGGTGCGCATTGTGTGGGTGTGTGTTACATTACATTCACTAGTAGGAGTGAGAAAAACATCACGGGGTGGTGCGCATTGTATGGGTGTGTGTTACATTGGATTCACTAGTAGGAGTGAGAAAAACATCACGGGGTGGTGCGCATTTTGTGGGTGTGTGTTACATTGGATTCACTAGTAGGAGTGAGAAAAACATCACGGGGTGGTGCGCATTGTATGGGTGTGTGTTACATTAAATTCACTAGTAGCAGTGACAAAAACATCACGGGGTGGTGCGCATTGTGTGGGTGTGTGTTACATTACATTCACTAGTAGGAGTGAGAAAAACATCAAGGGGTGGTGCGCATTGTATGGGTGTGTGTTACATTACATTCACTAGTAGCAGTGAGAAAAACATCACGGGGTGGTGCGCATTGTGTGGGTGTGTGTTACATTACATTCACTAGTAGCAGTGAGAAAAACATCACGGGGTGGTGCGCATTGTATGGGTGTGTGTTACATTAGATTCACTAGTAGCAGTGAGAAAAACGTCACGGGGTGGTGCGCATTGTATGGGTGTGTGTTACATTAGATTCACTAGTAGCAGTGAGAAAAACATCACGGGGTGGTGCGCATTGTATGGGTGTGTGTTACATTGGATTCACTAGTAGGAGTGAGAAAAACATCACGGGGTGGTGCGCATTGTATGGGTGTGTGTTACATTGGATTCACTAGTAGGAGTGAGAAAAACATCACGGGGTGGTGCGCATTGTATGGGTGTGTGTTACATTGGATTCACTAGTAGGAGTGAGAAAAACATCACGGGGTGGTGCGCATTGTATGGGTGTGTGTTACATTGGATTCACTAGTAGCAGTGAGAAAAACATCACGGAGTGGTGCGCATTGTATGGGAGTGTGTTACATTGGATTCACTAGTAGGAGTGAGAAAAACATCACGGGGTGGTGCGCATTGTATGGGTGTGTGTTACATTGGATTCACTAGTAGCAGTGAGAAAAACATCACGGGGTGGTGCGCATTGTATGGGTGTGTGTTACATTGGATTCACTAGTAGCAGTGAGAAAAACATCACGGGGTGGTGCGCATTGTATGGGTGTGTGTTACATTGGATTCACTAGTAGCAGTGACAAAAACATCACGGGGTGGTGCGCATTGTATGGGTGTGTGTTACATTAGATTCACTAGTAGCAGAGAGAAAAACATCACGGGGTGGTGCGCATTGTATGGGTGTGTGTTACATTGGATTCACTAGTAGGAGTGAGAAAAACATCACGGGGTGGTGCGCATTGTATGGGTGTGTGTTACATTGGATTCACTAGTAGCAGTGAGAAAAACATCACGGGGTGGTGCGCATTGTATGGGTGTGTGTTACATTGGATTCACTAGTAGGAGTGAGAAAAACATCACAGGGTGGTGCGCATTGTATGGGTGTGTGTCAGATTGGATTCACTAGTAGGAGTGAGAAAAACATCACGGGGTGGTGCGCATAGTATGGGTGTGTGTTACATTGGATTCACTATTAGGAGTGAGAAAACCATCACGGGGTGGTGCGCATTGTATGGGTGTGTGTTACATTGGATTCACTAGTAGCAGTGAGAAAAACATCACGGGGTGGTGCGCATTGTATGGGTGTGTGTCACATTGGATTCACTAGTAGGAGTGAGAAAAACATCACGGGGTGGTGCGCATTGTATGGGTGTGTGTTACATTACATTCACTAGTAGGAGTGAGAAAAACATCACGGGGAGGTGCGCATTGTATGGGTGTGTGTTACATTGGATTCACTAGTAGCAGTGAGAAAAACATCACGGGGTGGTGCGCATTGTATGGGTGTGTATTACATTGGATTCACTAGTAGGAGTGAGAAAAACATCACGGGGTGGTGCGCATTGTATGGGTGTGTGTTACATTACATTCACTATTAGGAGTGAGAAAAATATCACGGGGTGGTGCGCATTGTATGGGTGTGTGTTACATTACATTCACTAGTAGGATTGAGAAAAACATCACTGGGTGGTGCGCATTGTATGGGTGTGTGTTACATTAGATTCACTAGTAGCAGTGAGAAAAACATCACGGGGTGGTGCGCATTGTGTGGGTGTGTGTTACATTGGATTCACTAGTAGGAGTGAGAAAAACATCACGGGGTGGTGCGCATTGTGTGGGTGTGTGTTACATTGGATTCACTAGTAGGAGTGAGAAAAACATCACGGGGTGGTGCGCATTGTGTGGGTGTGTGTTACATTACATTCACTAGTAGGAGTGAGAAAAACATCACGGGGTGGTGCGCATTGTATGGGTGTGTGTTACATTACATTCACTAGTAGCAGTGAGAAAAACATCACGGGGTGGTGCGCATTGTATGGGTGTGTGTTACATTACATTCACTAGTAGCAGTAAGAAAATCATCACGGGGTGGTGCGCATTGTATGGGTGTGTGTTACATTAGATTCACTAGTAGCAGTGAGAAAAACATCACGGGGTGGTGCGCATTGTATGGGTGTGTGTTACATTAGATTCACTAGTAGCAGTGAGAAAAACATCACGGGGTGGTGCGCATTGTATGGGTGTGTGTTACATTGGATTCACTAGTAGGAGTGAGAAAAACATCACGTGGTGGTGCGCATTGTATGGGTGTGTGTTTCATAGGATTCACTAGTAGGAGTGAGAAAAACATCACGGGGTGGTGCGCATTGTATGGGTGTGTGTTACATTGGATTCACTAGTAGGAGTGAGAAAAACATCACGGGGTGGTGCGCATTGTATGGGTGTGTGTTACATTGGATTCACCAGTAGCAGTGAGAAAAACATCACGGGGTGGTGCGCATTGTATGGGTGTGTGTTACATTGGATTCACTAGTAGCAGTGAGAAAAACATCACGGGGTGGTGCGCATTGTATGGGTGTGTGTTACATTGGATTCACTAGTAGGAGAGAGAAAAACATCACGGGGTGGTGCGCATTGTATGGGTGTGTGTTACATTGGATTCACTAGTAGCAGTGAGAAAAACATCACGGGGTGGTGCGCATTGTATGGGTGTGTGTTACATTGGATTCACTAGTAGCAGTGAGAAAAACATCACGGGGTGGTGCGCATTGTATGGGTGTGTGTTACATTGGATTCACTAGTAGCAGTGAGAAAAACATCACGGGGTGGTGCGCATTGTATGGGTGTGTGTTACATTAGATTCACTAGTAGCAGTGAGAAAAACATCACGGGGTGGTGCGCATTGTATGGGTGTGTGTTACATTGGATTCACTAGTAGGAGTGAGAAAAACATCACGGTGTGGTGCGCATTGTATGGGTGTGTGTTACATTGGATTCACTAGTAGGAGTGAGAAAAACATCACGGGGTGGTGCGCATTGTATGGGTGTGTGTTACATTGGATTCACTAGTAGGAGTGAGAAAAACATCACGGGGTGGTGCGCATTGTATGGGTGTGTGTTACATAGGATTCACTAGTAGCAGTGAGAAAAACATCACGGGGTGGTGCGCATTGTATGGGTGTGTGTTACATTGGATTCACTAGTAGCAGTGAGAAAAACATCACGGGGTGGTGCGCATTGTATGGGTGTGTGTTACATTAGATTCACTAGCAGCAGTGAGAAAGATATCACGGGGTGCTGCGCATTGTATGGGTGTGTGTTACATTACATTCACTAGTAGCAGTGAGAAAAACATCACGGGGTGGTGCGCATTGTGTGGGTGTGTGTTACATTACATTCACTAGTAGGAGTGAGAAAAACATCACGGGGTGGTGCGCATTGTATGGGTGTGTGTTACATTGGATTCACTAGTAGGAGTGAGAAAAACATCACGGGGTTGTGCGAATTTTGTGGGTGTGTGTTACATTGGATTCACTAGTAGGAGTGAGAAAAACATCACGGGGTGGTGCGCATTGTATGGGTGTGTGTTACATTAAATTCACTAGTAGCAGTGACAAAAACATCACGGGGTGGTGCGCATTGTGTGGGTGTGTGTTACATTACATTCACTAGTAGGAGTGAGAAAAACATCAAGGGGTGGTGCGCATTGTATGGGTGTGTGTTACATTACATTCACTAGTAGCAGTGAGAAAAACATCACGGGGTGGTGCGCATTGTGTGGGTGTGTGTTACATTACATTCACTAGTAGCAGTGAGAAAAACATCACGGGGTGGTGCGCATTGTATGGGTGTGTGTTACATTAGATTCACTAGTAGCAGTGAGAAAAACGTCACGGGGTGGTGCGCATTGTATGGGTGTGTGTTACATTAGATTCACTAGTAGCAGTGAGAAAAACATCACGGGGTGGTGCGCATTGTATGGGTGTGTGTTACATTGGATTCACTAGTAGGAGTGAGAAAAACATCACGGGGTGGTGCGCATTGTATGGGTGTGTGTTACATTGGATTCACTAGTAGGAGTGAGAAAAACATCACGGGGTGGTGCGCATTGTATGGGTGTGTGTTACATTGGATTCACTAGTAGGAGTGAGAAAAACATCACGGGGTGGTGCGCATTGCATGGGTGTGTGTTACATTGGATTCACTAGTAGCAGTGAGAAAAACATCAAGGAGTGGTGCGCATTGTATGGGTGTGTGTTACATTGGATTCACTAGTAGGAGTGAGAAAAACATCACGGGGTGGTGCGCATTGTATGGGTGTGTGTTACATTAGATTCACTTGTAGCAGTGAGAAAAACATCACGGGGTGGTGCGCATTGTATGGGTGTGTGTTACATTGGATTCACTAGTAGCAGTGAGAAAAACATCACGGGGTGGTGCGCATTGTATGGGTGTGTGTTACATTGGATTCACTAGTAGCAGTGAGAAAAACATCACGGGGTGGTGCGCATTGTATGGGTGTGTGTTACATTGGATTCACTAGTAGGAGTGAGAAAAACATCACGGGGTGGTGCGCATTGTATGGGTGTGTGTTACATTACATTCACTAGTAGCAGTGAGAAAAACATCACGGGGTGGTGCGCATTGTATGGGTGTGTGTTACATTACATTCACTAGTAGCAGTGAGAAAAACATCACGGGGTGGTGCGCATTGTATGGGTGTGTGTTACATTGGATTCACTAGTAGCAGTGAGAAAAACATCACGGGGTGGTGCGCATTGTATGGGTGTGTGTTACATTGGATTCACTAGTAGGAGTGAGAAAAACATCACGGCGTGGCGCGCATTGCATGGGTGTGTGTTACATTGGATTCACTAGTAGGAGTGAGAAAAACATCACGGGGTGGTGCGCATTGTGTGGGTGTGTGTTACATTGGATTCACTAGTAGGAGTGAGAAAAACATCACGGGGTGGTGCGCATTGTGTGGGTGTGTGTTACATTGGATTCACTAGTAGGAGTGAGAAAAACATCACGGGGTGGTGCGCATTGTGTGGGTGTGTGTTACATTGTATTCACTAGTAGGAGTGAGAAAAACATCACGGGGTGGTGCGCATTGTGTGGGTGTGTGTTACATTGGATTCACTAGAAGGAGTGAGAAAAACATCACGGGGTGGTGCGCATTGTGTGGGTGTGTGTTACATTGGATTCACTAGTAGGAGTGAGAAAAACATCACGGGGTGGTGCGCATTGTGTGGGTGTGTGTTACATTACATTCACTAGTAGCAGTGAGAAAAACATCACGGGGTGGTGCGCATTGTGTGGGTGTGTGTTACATTGGATTCACTAGAAGGAGTGAGAAAAACATCACGGGGTGGTGCGCATTGTGTGGGTGTGTGTTACATTGGATTCACTAGTAGGAGTGAGAAAAACATCACGGGGTGGTGCGCATTGTATGGGTGTGTGTTACATTGGATTCACTAGTAGGAGTGAGAAAAACATCACGGGGTGGTGCGCATTTTGTGGGTGTGTGTTACATTGGATTCACTAGTAGGAGTGAGAAAAACATCACGGGGTGGTGCGCATTGTATGGGTGTGTGTTACATTAAATTCACTAGTAGCAGTGACAAAAACATCACGGGGTGGTGCGCATTGTGTGGGTGTGTGTTACATTACATTCACTAGTAGGAGTGAGAAAAACATCAAGGGGTGGTGCGCATTGTATGGGTGTGTGTTACATTACATTCACTAGTAGCAGTGAGAAAAACATCACGGGGTGGTGCGCATTGTGTGGGTGTGTGTTACATTACATTCACTAGTAGCAGTGAGAAAAACATCACGGGGTGGTGCGCATTGTATGGGTGTGTGTTACATTAGATTCACTAGTAGCAGTGAGAAAAACATCACGGGGTGGTGCGCATTGTATGGGTGTGTGTTACATTAGATTCACTAGTAGCAGTGAGAAAAACATCACGGGGTGGTGCGCATTATATGGGTGTGTGTTACATTGGATTCACTAGTAGGAGTGAGAAAAACATCACGGGGTGGTGCGCATTGTATGGGTGTGTGTTACATTGGATTCACTAGTAGGAGTGAGAAAAACATCACGGGGTGGTGCGCATTGTATGGGTGTGTGTTACATTGGATTCACTAGTAGGAGTGAGAAAAACATCACGGGGTGGTGCGCATTGTATGGGTGTGTGTTACATTGGATTCACTAGTAGCAGTGAGAAAAACATCACGGAGTGGTGCGCATTGTATGGGTGTGTGTTACATTGGATTCACTAGTAGCAGTGAGAAAAACATCACGGGGTGGTGCGCATTGTATGGGTGTGTGTTACATTAGATTCACTAGTAGCAGTGAGAAAAACATCACGGGGTGGTGCGCATTGTATGGGTGTGTGTTACATTGGATTCACTAGTAGCAGTGAGAAAAACATCACGGGGTGGTGCGCATTGTATGGGTGTGTGTTACATTGGATTCACTAGTAGCAGTGAGAAAAACATCACGGGGTGGTGCGCATTGTATGGGTGTGTGTTACATTGGATTCACTAGTAGGAGTGAGAAAAACATCACGGGGTGGTGCGCATTGTATGGGTGTGTGTTACATTACATTCACTAGTAGCAGTGAGAAAAACATCACGGGGTGGTGCGCATTGTATGGGTGTGTGTTACATTACATTCACTAGTAGCAGTGAGAAAAACATCACGGGGTGGTGCGCATTGTATGGGTGTGTGTTACATTGGATTCACTAGTAGCAGTGAGAAAAACATCACGGGGTGGTGCGCATTGTATGGGTGTGTGTTACATTGGATTCACTAGTAGGAGTGAGAAAAACATCACGGCGTGGCGCGCATTGTATGGGTGTGTGTTACATTGGATTCACTAGTAGGAGTGAGAAAAACATCACGGGGTGGTGCGCATTGTATGGGTGTGTGTTACATTGGATTCACTAGTAGGAGTGAGAAAAACATCACGGGGTGGTGCGCATTGTATGGGTGTGTGTTACATTGGATTCACTAGTAGGAGTGAGAAAAACATCACGGGGTGGTGCGCATTGTATGGGTGTGTGTTACATTACATTCACTAGTAGCAGTGAGAAAAACATCACGGGGTGGTGCGCATTGTGTGGGTGTGTGTTACATTGGATTCACTAGTAGGAGTGAGAAAAACATCACGGGGTGGTGCGCATTGTATGGGTGTGTGTTACATTGGATTCACTAGTAGGAGTGAGAAAAACATCACGGGGTGGTGCGCATTTTGTGGGTGTGTGTTACATTGGATTCACTAGTAGGAGTGAGAAAAACATCACGGGGTGGTGCGCATTGTATGGGTGTGTGTTACATTAAATTCACTAGTAGCAGTGACAAAAACATCACGGGGTGGTGCGCATTGTGTGGGTGTGTGTTACATTACATTCACTAGTAGGAGTGATAAAAACATCAAGGGGTGGTGCGCATTGTGTGGGTGTGTGTTACATTACATTCACTAGTAGGAGTGAGAAAAACATCAAGGGGTGGTGCGCATTGTATGGGTGTGTGTTACATTACATTCACTAGTAGCAGTGAGAAAAACATCACGGGGTGGTGCGCATTGTGTGGGTGTGTGTTACATTACATTCACTAGTAGCAGTGAGAAAAACATCACGGGGTGGTGCGCATTGTATGGGTGTGTGTTACATTAGATTCACTAGTAGCAGAGAGAAAAACATCACGGGGTGGTGCGCATTGTATGGGTGTGTGTTACATTGGATTCACTAGTAGGAGTGAGAAAAACATCACGGGGTGGTGCGCATTGTATGGGTGTGTGTTACATTGGATTCACTAGTAGCAGTGAGAAAAACATCACGGGGTGGTGCGCATTGTATGGGTGTGTGTTACATTGGATTCACTAGTAGGAGTGAGAAAAACATCACAGGGTGGTGCGCATTGTATGGGTGTGTGTCAGATTGGATTCACTAGTAGGAGTGAGAAAAACATCACGGGGTGGTGCGCATAGTATGGGTGTGTGTTACATTGGATTCACTATTAGGAGTGAGAAAACCATCACGGGGTGGTGCGCATTGTATGGGTGTGTGTTACATTGGATTCACTAGTAGCAGTGAGAAAAACATCACGGGGTGGTGCGCATTGTATGGGTGTGTGTCACATTGGATTCACTAGTAGGAGTGAGAAAAACATCACGGGGTGGTGCGCATTGTATGGGTGTGTGTTACATTACATTCACTAGTAGGAGTGAGAAAAACATCACGGGGAGGTGCGCATTGTATGGGTGTGTGTTACATTGGATTCACTAGTAGCAGTGAGAAAAACATCACGGGGTGGTGCGCATTGTATGGGTGTGTATTACATTGGATTCACTAGTAGGAGTGAGAAAAACATCACGGGGTGGTGCGCATTGTATGGGTGTGTGTTACATTACATTCACTATTAGGAGTGAGAAAAATATCACGGGGTGGTGCGCATTGTATGGGTGTGTGTTACATTACATTCACTACTAGGATTGAGAAAAACATCACTGGGTGGTGCGCATTGTATGGGTGTGTGTTACATTAGATTCACTAGTAGCAGTGAGAAAAACATCACGGGGTGGTGCGCATTGTGTGGGTGTGTGTTTCATTGGATTCACTAGTAGGAGTGAGAAAAACATCACGGGGTGGTGCGCATTGTGTGGGTGTGTGTTACATTGGATTCACTAGTAGGAGTGAGAAAAACATCACGGGGTGGTGCGCATTGTGTGGGTGTGTGTTACATTACATTCACTAGTAGGAGTGAGAAAAACATCACGGGGTGGTGCGCATTGTATGGGTGTGTGTTACATTACATTCACTAGTAGCAGTGAGAAAAACATCACGGGGTGGTGCGCATTGTATGGGTGTGTGTTACATTACATTCACTAGTAGCAGTAAGAAAATCATCACGGGGTGGTGCGCATTGTATGGGTGTGTGTTACATTAGATTCACTAGTAGCAGTGAGAAAAACATCACGGGGTGGTGCGCATTGTATGGGTGTGTGTTACATTAGATTCACTAGTAGCAGTGAGAAAAACATCACGGGGTGGTGCGCATTGTATGGGTGTGTGTTACATTGGATTCACTAGTAGGAGTGAGAAAAACATCACGTGGTGGTGCGCATTGTATGGGTGTGTGTTTCATAGGATTCACTAGTAGGAGTGAGAAAAACATCACGGGGTGGTGCGCATTGTATGGGTGTGTGTTACATTGGATTCACTAGTAGGAGTGAGAAAAACATCACGGGGTGGTGCGCATTGTATGGGTGTGTGTTACATTGGATTCACTAGTAGCAGTGAGAAAAACATCACGGGGTGGTGCGCATTGTATGGGTGTGTGTTACATTGGATTCACTAGTAGCAGTGAGAAAAACATCACGGGGTGGTGCGCATTGTATGGGTGTGTGTTACATTGGATTCACTAGTAGGAGAGAGAAAAACATCACGGGGTGGTGCGCATTGTATGGGTGTGTGTTACATTGGATTCACTAGTAGCAGTGAGAAAAACATCACGGGGTGGTGCGCATTGTATGGGTGTGTGTTACATTGGATTCACTAGTAGCAGTGAGAAAAACATCACGGGGTGGTGCGCATTGTATGGGTGTGTGTTACATTGGATTCACTAGTAGCAGTGAGAAAAACATCACGGGGTGGTGCGCATTGTATGGGTGTGTGTTACATTAGATTCACTAGTAGCAGTGAGAAAAACATCACGGGGTGGTGCGCATTGTATGGGTGTGTGTTACATTGGATTCACTAGTAGGAGTGAGAAAAACATCACGGGGTGGTGCGCATTGTATGGGTGTGTGTTACATTGGATTCACTAGTAGGAGTGAGAAAAACATCACGGGGTGGTGCGCATTGTATGGGTGTGTGTTACATTGGATTCACTAGTAGGAGTGAGAAAAACATCACGGGGTGGTGCGCATTGTATGGGTGTGTGTTACATTGGATTCACTAGTAGCAGTGAGAAAAACATCACGGGGTGGTGCGCATTGTATGGGTGTGTGTTACATTGGATTCACTAGTAGCAGTGAGAAAAACATCACGGGGTGGTGCGCATTGTATGGGTGTGTGTTACATTAGATTCACTAGTAGCAGTGAGAAAGACATCACGGGGTGGTGCGCATTGTATGGGTGTGTGTTACATTACATTCACTAGTAGCAGTGAGAAAAACATCACGGGGTGGTGCGCATTGTGTGGGTGTGTGTTACATTACATTCACTAGTAGGAGTGAGAAAAACATCACGGGGTGGTGCGCATTGTATGGGTGTGTGTTACATTGGATTCACTAGTAGGAGTGAGAAAAACATCACGGGGTGGTGCGCATTTTGTGGGTGTGTGTTACATTGGATTCACTAGTAGGAGTGAGAAAAACATCACGGGGTGGTGCGCATTGTATGGGTGTGTGTTACATTAAATTCACTAGTAGCAGTGACAAAAACATCACGGGGTGGTGCGCATTGTGTGGGTGTGTGTTACATTACATTCACTAGTAGGAGTGAGAAAAACATCAAGGGGTGGTGCGCATTGTATGGGTGTGTGTTACATTACATTCACTAGTAGCAGTGAGAAAAACATCACGGGGTGGTGCGCATTGTGTGGGTGTGTGTTACATTACATTCACTAGTAGCAGTGAGAAAAACATCACGGGGTGGTGCGCATTGTATGGGTGTGTGTTACATTAGATTCACTAGTAGCAGTGAGAAAAACGTCACGGGGTGGTGCGCATTGTATGGGTGTGTGTTACATTAGATTCACTAGTAGCAGTGAGAAAAACATCACGGGGTGGTGCGCATTGTATGGGTGTGTGTTACATTGGATTCACTAGTAGGAGTGAGAAAAACATCACGGGGTGGTGCGCATTGTATGGGTGTGTGTTACATTGGATTCACTAGTAGGAGTGAGAAAAACATCACGGGGTGGTGCGCATTGTATGGGTGTGTGTTACATTGGATTCACTAGTAGGAGTGAGAAAAACATCACGGGGTGGTGCGCATTGCATGGGTGTGTGTTACATTGGATTCACTAGTAGCAGTGAGAAAAACATCACGGAGTGGTGCGCATTGTATGGGTGTGTGTTACATTGGATTCACTAGTAGGAGTGAGAAAAACATCACGGGGTGGTGCGCATTGTATGGGTGTGTGTTACATTAGATTCACTTGTAGCAGTGAGAAAAACATCCCGGGGTGGTGCGCATTGTATGGGTGTGTGTTACATTGGATTCACTAGTAGCAGTGAGAAAAACATCACGGGGTGGTGCGCATTGTATGGGTGTGTGTTACATTGGATTCACTAGTAGCAGTGAGAAAAACATCACGGGGTGGTGCGCATTGTATGGGTGTGTGTTACATTGGATTCACTAGTAGGAGTGAGAAAAACATCACGGGGTGGTGCGCATTGTATGGGTGTGTGTTACATTACATTCACTAGTAGCAGTGAGAAAAACATCACGGGGTGGTGCGCATTGTATGGGTGTGTGTTACATTACATTCACTAGTAGCAGTGAGAAAAACATCACGGGGTGGTGCGCATTGTATGGGTGTGTGTTACATTGGATTCACTAGTAGCAGTGAGAAAAACATCACGGGGTGGTGCGCATTGTATGGGTGTGTGTTACATTGGATTCACTAGTAGGAGTGAGAAAAACATCACGGCGTGGCGCGCATTGCATGGGTGTGTGTTACATTGGATTCACTAGTAGGAGTGAGAAAAACATCACGGGGTGGTGCGCATTGTGTGGGTGTGTGTTACATTGGATTCACTAGTAGGAGTGAGAAAAACATCACGGGGTGGTGCGCATTGTGTGGGTGTGTGTTACATTGGATTCACTAGTAGGAGTGAGAAAAACATCACGGGGTGGTGCGCATTGTGTGGGTGTGTGTTACATTGGATTCACTAGTAGGAGTGAGAAAAACATCACGGGGTGGTGCGCATTGTGTGGGTGTGTGTTACATTGGATTCACTAGAAGGAGTGAGAAAAACATCACGGGGTGGTGCGCATTGTGTGGGTGTGTGTTACATTGGATTCACTAGTAGGAGTGAGAAAAACATCACGGGGTGGTGCGCATTGTGTGGGTGTGTGTTACATTACATTCACTAGTAGCAGTGAGAAAAACATCACGGGGTGGTGCGCATTGTGTGGGTGTGTGTTACATTGGATTCACTAGAAGGAGTGAGAAAAACATCACGGTGTGGTGCGCATTGTGTGGGTGTGTGTTACATTGGATTCACTAGTAGGAGTGAGAAAAACATCACGGGGTGGTGCGCATTGTATGGGTGTGTGTTACATTGGATTCACTAGTAGGAGTGAGAAAAACATCACGGGGTGGTGCGCATTTTGTGGGTGTGTGTTACATTGGATTCACTAGTAGGAGTGAGAAAAACATCACGGGGTGGTGCGCATTGTATGGGTGTGTGTTACATTAAATTCACTAGTAGCAGTGACAAAAACATCACGGGGTGGTGCGCATTGTGTGGGTGTGTGTTACATTACATTCACTAGTAGGAGTGAGAAAAACATCAAGGGGTGGTGCGCATTGTATGGGTGTGTGTTACATTACATTCACTAGTAGCAGTGAGAAAAACATCACGGGGTGGTGCGCATTGTGTGGGTGTGTGTTACATTACATTCACTAGTAGCAGTGAGAAAA
The DNA here is from genome assembly GCF_034190915.1 of Cavia porcellus. Lineage (NCBI taxonomy): Eukaryota > Metazoa > Chordata > Mammalia > Rodentia > Caviidae > Cavia > Cavia porcellus. Next base: position 19,565 of record NW_026947921.1, on the reverse strand, counting down.
ACATCACGGGGTGGTGCGCATTGTATGGGTGTGTGTTACATTAGATTCACTAGTAGCAGTGAGAAAAACATCACGGGGTGGTGCGCATTGTATGGGTGTGTGTTACATTAGATTCACTAGTAGCAGTGAGAAAAACATCACGGGGTGGTGCGCATTGTATGGGTGTGTGTTACATTGGATTCACTAGTAGGAGTGAGAAAAACATCACGGGGTGGTGCGCATTGTATGGGTGTGTGTTACATTGGATTCACTAGTAGGAGTGAGAAAAACATCACGGGGTGGTGCGCATTGTATGGGTGTGTGTTACATTGGATTCACTAGTAGGAGTGAGAAAAACATCACGGGGTGGTGCGCATTGTATGGGTGTGTGTTACATTGGATTCACTAGTAGCAGTGAGAAAAACATCACGGAGTGGTGCGCATTGTATGGGTGTGTGTTACATTGGATTCACTAGTAGCAGTGAGAAAAACATCACGGGGTGGTGCGCATTGTATGGGTGTGTGTTACATTAGATTCACTAGTAGCAGTGAGAAAAACATCACGGGGTGGTGCGCATTATATGGGTGTGTGTTACATTGGATTCACTAGTAGCAGTGAGAAAAACATCACGGGGTGGTGCGCATTGTATGGGTGTGTGTTACATTGGATTCACTAGTAGCAGTGAGAAAAACATCACGGGGTGGTGCGCATTGTATGGGTGTGTGTTACATTGGATTCACTAGTAGGAGTGAGAAAAACATCACGGGGTGGTGCGCATTGTATGGGTGTGTGTTACATTACATTCACTAGTAGCAGTGAGAAAAACATCACGGGGTGGTGCGCATTGTATGGGTGTGTGTTACATTACATTCACTAGTAGCAGTGAGAAAAACATCACGGGGTGGTGCGCATTGTATGGGTGTGTGTTACATTGGATTCACTAGTAGCAGTGAGAAAAACATCACGGGGTGGTGCGCATTGTATGGGTGTGTGTTACATTGGATTCACTAGTAGGAGTGAGAAAAACATCACGGCGTGGCGCGCATTGCATGGGTGTGTGTTACATTGGATTCACTAGTAGGAGTGAGAAAAACATCACGGGGTGGTGCGCATTGTGTGGGTGTGTGTTACATTGGATTCACTAGTAGGAGTGAGAAAAACATCACGGGGTGGTGCGCATTGTGTGGGTGTGTGTTACATTGGATTCACTAGTAGGAGTGAGAAAAACATCACGGGGTGGTGCGCATTGTGTGGGTGTGTGTTACATTGGATTCACTAGTAGGAGTGAGAAAAACATCACGGGGTGGTGCGCATTGTGTGGGTGTGTGTTACATTGGATTCACTAGAAGGAGTGAGAAAAACATCACGGGGTGGTGCGCATTGTGTGGGTGTGTGTTACATTGGATTCACTAGTAGGAGTGAGAAAAACATCACGGGGTGGTGCGCATTGTGTGGGTGTGTGTTACATTACATTCACTAGTAGCAGTGAGAAAAACATCACGGGGTGGTGCGCATTGTGTGGGTGTGTGTTACATTGGATTCACTAGAAGGAGTGAGAAAAACATCACGGGGTGGTGCGCATTGTGTGGGTGTGTGTTACATTGGATTCACTAGTAGGAGTGAGAAAAACATCACGGGGTGGTGCGCATTGTATGGGTGTGTGTTACATTGGATTCACTAGTAGGAGTGAGAAAAACATCACGGGGTGGTGCGCATTTTGTGGGTGTGTGTTACATTGGATTCACTAGTAGGAGTGAGAAAAACATCACGGGGTGGTGCGCATTGTATGGGTGTGTGTTACATTAAATTCACTAGTAGCAGTGACAAAAACATCACGGGGTGGTGCGCATTGTGTGGGTGTGTGTTACATTACATTCACTAGTAGGAGTGAGAAAAACATCAAGGGGTGGTGCGCATTGTATGGGTGTGTGTTACATTACATTCACTAGTAGCAGTGAGAAAAACATCACGGGGTGGTGCGCATTGTGTGGGTGTGTGTTACATTACATTCACTAGTAGCAGTGAGAAAAACATCACGGGGTGGTGCGCATTGTATGGGTGTGTGTTACATTAGATTCACTAGTAGCAGTGAGAAAAACATCACGGGGTGGTGCGCATTGTATGGGTGTGTGTTACATTAGATTCACTAGTAGCAGTGAGAAAAACATCACGGGGTGGTGCGCATTGTATGGGTGTGTGTTACATTGGATTCACTAGTAGGAGTGAGAAAAACATCACGGGGTGGTGCGCATTGTATGGGTGTGTGTTACATTGGATTCACTAGTAGGAGTGAGAAAAACATCACGGGGTGGTGCGCATTGTATGGGTGTGTGTTACATTGGATTCACTAGTAGGAGTGAGAAAAACATCACGGGGTGGTGCGCATTGTATGGGTGTGTGTTACATTGGATTCACTAGTAGCAGTGAGAAAAACATCACGGAGTGGTGCGCATTGTATGGGTGTGTGTTACATTGGATTCACTAGTAGCAGTGAGAAAAACATCACGGGGTGGTGCGCATTGTATGGGTGTGTGTTACATTAGATTCACTAGTAGCAGTGAGAAAAACATCACGGGGTGGTGCGCATTGTATGGGTGTGTGTTACATTGGATTCAATAGTAGCAGTGAGAAAAACATCACGGGGTGGTGCGCATTGTATGGGTGTGTGTTACATTGGATTCACTAGTAGCAGTGAGAAAAACATCACGGGGTGGTGCGCATTGTATGGGTGTGTGTTACATTGGATTCACTAGTAGGAGTGAGAAAAACATCACGGGGTGGTGCGCATTGTATGGGTGTGTGTTACATTACATTCACTAGTAGCAGTGAGAAAAACATCACGGGGTGGTGCGCATTGTATGGGTGTGTGTTACATTACATTCACTAGTAGCAGTGAGAAAAACATCACGGGGTGGTGCGCATTGTATGGGTGTGTGTTACATTGGATTCACTAGTAGCAGTGAGAAAAACATCACGGGGTGGTGCGCATTGTATGGGTGTGTGTTACATTGGATTCACTAGTAGGAGTGAGAAAAACATCACGGCGTGGCGCGCATTGTATGGGTGTGTGTTACATTGGATTCACTAGTAGGAGTGAGAAAAACATCACGGGGTGGTGCGCATTGTATGGGTGTGTGTTACATTGGATTCACTAGTAGGAGTGAGAAAAACATCACGGGGTGGTGCGCATTGTATGGGTGTGTGTTACATTGGATTCACTAGTAGGAGTGAGAAAAACATCACGGGGTGGTGCGCATTGTATGGGTGTGTGTTACATTACATTCACTAGTAGCAGTGAGAAAAACATCACGGGGTGGTGCGCATTGTGTGGGTGTGTGTTACATTGGATTCACTAGTAGGAGTGAGAAAAACATCACGGGGTGGTGCGCATTGTATGGGTGTGTGTTACATTGGATTCACTAGTAGGAGTGAGAAAAACATCACGGGGTGGTGCGCATTTTGTGGGTGTGTGTTACATTGGATTCACTAGTAGGAGTGAGAAAAACATCACGGGGTGGTGCGCATTGTATGGGTGTGTGTTACATTAAATTCACTAGTAGCAGTGACAAAAACATCACGGGGTGGTGCGCATTGTGTGGGTGTGTGTTACATTACATTCACTAGTAGGAGTGAGAAAAACATCAAGGGGTGGTGCGCATTGTGTGGGTGTGTGTTACATTACATTCACTAGTAGGAGTGAGAAAAACATCAAGGGGTGGTGCGCATTGTATGGGTGTGTGTTACATTACATTCACTAGTAGCAGTGAGAAAAACATCACGGGGTGGTGCGCATTGTGTGGGTGTGTGTTACATTACATTCACTAGTAGCAGTGAGAAAAACATCACGGGGTGGTGCGCATTGTATGGGTGTGTGTTACATTAGATTCACTAGTAGCAGTGAGAAAAACATCACGGGGTGGTGCGCATTGTATGGGTGTGTGTTACATTAGATTCACTAGTAGCAGTGAGAAAAACATCACGGGGTGGTGCGCATTGTATGGGTGTGTGTTACATTGGATTCACTAGTAGGAGTGAGAAAAACATCACGGGGTAGTGCGCATTGTATGGGTGTGTGTTACATTGGATTCACTAGTAGGAGTGAGAAAAACATCACGGGGTGGTGCGCATTGTATGGGTGTGTGTTACATTGGATTCACTAGTAGGAGTGAGAAAAACATCACGGGGTGGTGCGCATTGTATGGGTGTGTGTTACATTGGATTCACTAGTAGCAGTGAGAAAAACATCACGGAGTGGTGCGCATTGTATGGGTGTGTGTTACATTGGATTCACTAGTAGCAGTGAGAAAAACATCACGGGGTGGTGCGCATTGTATGGGTGTGTGTTACATTAGATTCACTAGTAGCAGTGAGAAAAACATCACGGGGTGGTGCGCATTGTATGGGTGTGTGTTACATTGGATTCACTAGTAGCAGTGAGAAAAACATCACGGGGTGGTGCGCATTGTATGGGTGTGTGTTACATTGGATTCACTAGTAGGAGTGAGAAAAACATTACGGCGTGGCGCGCATTGTATGGGTGTGTGTTACATTACATTCACTAGTAGCAGTGAGAAAAACATCACGGGGTGGTGCGCATTGTATGGGTGTGTGTTACATTACATTCACTAGTAGCAGTGAGAAAAACATCACGGGGTGGTGCGCATTGTATGGGTGTGTGTTACATTGGATTCACTAGTAGCAGTGAGAAAAACATCACGGGGTGGTGCGCATTGTATGGGTGTGTGTTACATTGGATTCACTAGTAGGAGTGAGAAAAACATCACGGCGTGGCGCGCATTGTATGGGTGTGTGTTACATTGGATTCACTAGTAGGAGTGAGAAAAACATCACGGGGTGGTGCGCATTGTGTGGGTGTGTGTTACATTGGATTCACTAGTAGGAGTGAGAAAAACATCACGGGGTGGTGCGCATTGTATGGGTGTGTGTTACATTGGATTCACTAGTAGGAGTGAGAAAAACATCACGGGGTGGTGCGCATTGTATGGGTGTGTGTTACATTGGATTCACTAGTAGCAGTGAGAAAAACATCACGGGGTGGTGCGCATTGTATGGGTGTGTGTTACATTGGATTCACTAGTAGGAGTGAGAAAAACATCACGGGGTGGTGCGCATTGTGTGGGTGTGTGTTACATTACATTCACTAGTAGCAGTGAGAAAAACATCACGGGGTGGTGCGCATTGTGTGGGTGTGTGTTACATTGGATTCACTAGAAGGAGTGAGAAAAACATCACGGGGTGGTGCGCATTGTGTGGGTGTGTGTTACATTGGATTCACTAGTAGGAGTGAGAAAAACATCACGGGGTGGTGCGCATTGTATGGGTGTGTGTTACATTGGATTCACTAGTAGGAGTGAGAAAAACATCACGGGGTGGTGCGCATTTTGTGGGTGTGTGTTACATTGGATTCACTAGTAGGAGTGAGAAAAACATCACGGGGTGGTGCGCATTGTATGGGTGTGTGTTACATTAAATTCACTAGTAGCAGTGACAAAAACATCACGGGGTGGTGCGCATTGTGTGGGTGTGTGTTACATTACATTCACTAGTAGGAGTGAGAAAAACATCAAGGGGTGGTGCGCATTGTATGGGTGTGTGTTACATTACATTCACTAGTAGCAGTGAGAAAAACATCACGGGGTGGTGCGCATTGTGTGGGTGTGTGTTACATTACATTCACTAGTAGCAGTGAGAAAAACATCACGGGGTGGTGCGCATTGTATGGGTGTGTGTTACATTAGATTCACTAGTAGCAGTGAGAAAAACATCACGGGGTGGTGCGCATTGTATGGGTGTGTGTTACATTAGATTCACTAGTAGCAGTGAGAAAAACATCACGGGGTGGTGCGCATTGTATGGGTGTGTGTTACATTGGATTCACTAGTAGGAGTGAGAAAAACATCACGGGGTGGTGCGCATTGTATGGGTGTGTGTTACATTGGATTCACTAGTAGGAGTGAGAAAAACATCACGGGGTGGTGCGCATTGTATGGGTGTGTGTTACATTGGATTCACTAGTAGGAGTGAGAAAAACATCACGGGGTGGTGCGCATTGTATGGGTGTGTGTTACATTGGATTCACTAGTAGCAGTGAGAAAAACATCACGGAGTGGTGCGCATTGTATGGGTGTGTGTTACATTGGATTCACTAGTAGCAGTGAGAAAAACATCACGGGGTGGTGCGCATTGTATGGGTGTGTGTTACATTAGATTCACTAGTAGCAGTGAGAAAAACATCACGGGGTGGTGCGCATTGTATGGGTGTGTGTTACATTGGATTCACTAGTAGCAGTGAGAAAAACATCACGGGGTGGTGCGCATTGTATGGGTGTGTGTTACATTGGATTCACTAGTAGCAGTGAGAAAAACATCACGGGGTGGTGCGCATTGTATGGGTGTGTGTTACATTGGATTCACTAGTAGGAGTGAGAAAAACATCACGGGGTGGTGCGCATTGTATGGGTGTGTGTTACATTACATTCACTAGTAGCAGTGAGAAAAACATCACGGGGTGGTGCGCATTGTATGGGTGTGTGTTACATTACATTCACTAGTAGCAGTGAGAAAAACATCACGGGGTGGTGCGCATTGTATGGGTGTGTGTTACATTGGATTCACTAGTAGCAGTGAGAAAAACATCACGGGGTGGTGCGCATTGTATGGGTGTGTGTTACATTGGATTCACTAGTAGGAGTGAGAAAAACATCACGGCGTGGCGCGCATTGTATGGGTGTGTGTTACATTGGATTCACTAGTAGGAGTGAGAAAAACATCACGGGGTGGTGCGCATTGTATGGGTGTGTGTTACATTGGATTCACTAGTAGGAGTGAGAAAAACATCACGGGGTGGTGCGCATTGTATGGGTGTGTGTTACATTGGATTCACTAGTAGGAGTGAGAAAAACATCACGGGGTGGTGCGCATTGTATGGGTGTGTGTTACATTACATTCACTAGTAGCAGTGAGAAAAACATCACGGGGTGGTGCGCATTGTATGGGTGTGTGTTACATTACATTCACTAGTAGCAGTGAGAAAAACATCACGGGGTGGTGCGCATTGTATGGGTGTGTGTTACATTGGATTCACTAGTAGCAGTGAGAAAAACATCACGGGGTGGTGCGCATTGTATGGGTGTGTGTTACATTGGATTCACTAGTAGGAGTGAGAAAAACATCACGGGGTGGTGCGCATTGTATGGGTGTGTGTTACATTGGATTCACTAGTAGGAGTGAGAAAAACATCACGGGGTGGTGCGCATTGTATGGGTGTGTGTTACATTGGATTCACTAGTAGGAGTGAGAAAAACATCACGGGGTGGTGCGCATTGTATGGGTGTGTGTTACATTGGATTCACTAGTAGGAGTGAGAAAAACATCACGGGGTGGTGCGCATTGTATGGGTGTGTGTTACATTGGATTCACTAGTAGCAGTGAGAAAAACATCACGGGGTGGTGCGCATTGTATGGGTGTGTGTTACATTGGATTCACTAGTAGCAGTGAGAAAAACATCACGGGGTGGTGCGCATTGTATGGGTGTGTGTTACATTAGATTCACTAGTAGCAGTGAGAAAGATATCACGGGGTGCTGCGCATTGTATGGGTGTGTGTTACATTACATTCACTAGTAGCAGTGAGAAAAACATCACGGGGTGGTGCGCATTGTGTGGGTGTGTGTTACATTGGATTCACTAGTAGGAGTGAGAAAAACATCACGGGGTGGTGCGCATTGTATGGGTGTGTGTTACATTGGATTCACTAGTAGGAGTGAGAAAAACATCACGGGGTGGTGCGCATTTTGTGGGTGTGTGTTACATTGGATTCACTAGTAGGAGTGAGAAAAACATCACGGGGTGGTGCGCATTGTATGGGTGTGTGTTACATTAAATTCACTAGTAGCAGTGACAAAAACATCACGGGGTGGTGCGCATTGTGTGGGTGTGTGTTACATTACATTCACTAGTAGGAGTGAGAAAAACATCAAGGGGTGGTGCGCATTGTATGGGTGTGTGTTACATTACATTCACTAGTAGCAGTGAGAAAAACATCACGGGGTGGTGCGCATTGTGTGGGTGTGTGTTACATTACATTCACTAGTAGCAGTGAGAAAAACATCACGGGGTGGTGCGCATTGTATGGGTGTGTGTTACATTAGATTCACTAGTAGCAGTGAGAAAAACATCACGGGGTGGTGCGCATTGTATGGGTGTGTGTTACATTAGATTCACTAGTAGCAGTGAGAAAAACATCACGGGGTGGTGCGCATTGTATGGGTGTGTGTTACATTGGATTCACTAGTAGCAGTGAGAAAAACATCACGGGGTGGTGCGCATTGTATGGGTGTGTGTTACATTGGATTCACTAGTAGGAGTGAGAAAAACATCACGGGGTGGTGCGCATTGTATGGGTGTGTGTTACATTGGATTCACTAGTAGGAGTGAGAAAAACATCACGGGGTGGTGCGCATTGTATGGGTGTGTGTTACATTGGATTCACTAGTAGGAGTGAGAAAAACATCACGGGGTGGTGCGCATTGTATGGGTGTGTGTTACATTGGATTCACTAGTAGGAGTGAGAAAAACATCACGGGGTGGTGCGCATTTTGTGGGTGTGTGTTACTTTGGATTCACTAGTAGGAGTGAGAAAAACATCACGGGGTGGTGCGCATTGTATGGGTGTGTGTTACATTAAATTCACTAGTAGCAGTGACAAAAACATCACGGGGTGGTGCGCATTGTGTGGGTGTGTGTTACATTACATTCACTAGTAGGAGTGAGAAAAACATCAAGGGGTGGTGCGCATTGTATGGGTGTGTGTTACATTACATTCACTAGTAGCAGTGAGAAAAACATCACGGGGTGGTGCGCATTGTGTGGGTGTGTGTTACATTACATTCACTAGTAGCAGTGAGAAAAACATCACGGGGTGGTGCGCATTGTATGGGTGTGTGTTACATTAGATTCACTAGTAGCAGTGAGAAAAACATCACGGGGTGGTGCGCATTGTATGGGTGTGTGTTACATTAGATTCACTAGTAGCAGTGAGAAAAACATCACGGGGTGGTGCGCATTGTATGGGTGTGTGTTACATTGGATTCACTAGTAGCAGTGAGAAAAACATCACGGGGTGGTGCGCATTGTATGGGTGTGTGTTACATTGGATTCACTAGTAGGAGTGAGAAAAACATCACGGGGTGGTGCGCATTGTATGGGTGTGTGTTACATTGGATTCACTAGTAGGAGTGAGAAAAACATCACGGGGTGGTGCGCATTGTATGGGTGTGTGTTACATTGGATTCACTAGTAGGAGTGAGAAAAACATCACGGGGTGGTGCGCATTGTATGGGTGTGTGTTACATTGGATTCACTAGTAGCAGTGAGAAAAACATCACGGGGTGGTGCGCATTGTATGGGTGTGTGTTACATTGGATTCACTAGTAGCAGTGAGAAAAACATCACGGGGTGGTGCGCATTGTATGGGTGTGTGTTACATTGGATTCACTAGTAGCAGTGAGAAAAACATCACGGGGTGGTGCGCATTGTATGGGTGTGTGTTACATTGGATTCACTAGTAGCAGTGAGAAAAACATCACGGGGTGGTGCGCATTGTATGGGTGTGTGTTACATTGGATTCACTAGTAGCAGTGATAAAAACATCACGGGGTGGTGCGCATTGTATGGGTGTGTGTTACATTGGATTCACTAGTAGGAGTGAGAAAAACATCACGGGGTGGTGCGCATTGTATGGGTGTGTGTTACATTACATTCACTAGTAGCAGTGAGAAAAACATCACGGGGTGGTGCGCATTGTATGGGTGTGTGTTACATTACATTCACTAGTAGCAGTGAGAAAAACATCACGGGGTGGTGCGCATTGTATGGGTGTGTGTTACATTGGATTCACTAGTAGCAGTGAGAAAAACATCACGGGGTGGTGCGCATTGTATGGGTGTGTGTTACATTGGATTCACTAGTAGGAGTGAGAAAAACATCACGGCGTGGCGCGCATTGTGTGGGTGTGTGTTACATTGGATTCACTAGTAGGAGTGAGAAAAACATCACGGGGTGGTGCGCATTGTGTGGGTGTGTGTTACATTGGATTCACTAGTAGGAGTGAGAAAAACATCACGGGGTGGTGCGCATTGTGTGGGTGTGTGTTACATTGGATTCACTAGTAGGAGTGAGAAAAACATCACGGGGTGGTGCGCATTGTGTGGGTGTGTGTTACATCGGATTCACTAGTAGGAGTGAGAAAAACATCACGGGGTGGTGCGCATTGTGTGGGTGTGTGTTACATTGGATTCACTAGAAGGAGTGAGAAAAACATCACGGGGTGGTGCGCATTGTGTGGGTGTGTGTTACATTGGATTCACTAGTAGGAGTGAGAAAAACATCACGGGGTGGTGCGCATTGTGTGGGTGTGTGTTACATTACATTCACTAGTAGCAGTGAGAAAAACATCACGGGGTGGTGCGCATTGTGTGGGTGTGTGTTGTCGATGTCCGCTCCCGGCCGGCAGGAAGGACACACGACAAAGTCTGGTAGTGGACAACCTTTTCTTTTTATTTTCCTTCTCCGTACAGCCTGCCCTGGGTTCTCCCAGCTGAAGCCTCCTCTGGGCCGCTCCCCGCGGCTCCTTTTGTGCTTCAGTCTGCCCCAAAGCCTCTACCGGTCCGCTCTCCGCGGCTCCTTTTGGGCTTCTACTTCCGGGCTTCTACCTGGCTTCTACTTCCGCCCAGGGGTGGCACCGGTATATATACGGGTACAGTGTCCAATCATGTTAAAGTAAGCAAGGCAAGCTGATTGGCTAACATCATCAGTTGCCAGGCAGACTATATTGTTGAGCGGGTTGTTTACGCGGTAAGCAGGAAACTAACATATTCGATGGGAGGGGTAATCTACCCCAGGCTTTGCTCTTTACCACAGGCCGCACGTCCGCCGCGCAAGGCGAGCTATCACAGACGCGGATCCCAACATCTCCCCCTATTTTATTTTTTATGAATGTGCGCATCGTAGCCCTTCCTGGACTGGGTGCAGAGGCTTATGCCCTATGTGTAGGCCCACCGTAGGTCCTTGGCTTAGACCCTGGTCGGCCGTCCCATGGTCTGCCAAGGCCCTGAGGCCCTCGTCCTTTTTCTAGGGCCAGGCACAAACTGGACGGAACCTGGATGCACACAAGCTTGCACTCATTTCCTCTCCGTAAAGAAATCCCCTTGGAGAGAAATTTAGACCTGGGCAGCATCTAACAGTCCAGCGGCTTACGTGCAGGATGGGGTAGGGCCTGGCTTAGGTCGAGTCGTGCTGGGGAGGCACGCTCTTACCCGTCATTGACTCATCTACCCTGCTATATCATAATTTTTTAGAGGAGGAGTGTGGGAAGCTCACCGTCCCTAGACTCGGTCGTAGGCTAGGCGAGCGAGCCATGCATATGCCTGAGGATCTTCTTGTCCATTTCGGGCTACCGCTATTTCTATTCATCTTATTGGTTGGTCTGTGATGGATCTCCGGTAGGGCAGGTCTGATCTTCAGTCGAGGGCTTTGTTGTCCGTGTCAGTCTCTCCGGTATCCACAGTGGTTCTCGTCCCGATTCCTGTGGGAAAACACAAACCGCGCCTCGGTTCCAGCTGATTACCGGATCCGGGCCCATCCATTGTCCTGTCAGGACATCTTTCCACTTCACCCACCCTTTATGGTTGGGGGAAGGGTTGCAGTGCTCCACGGCTGGGGAGCAATTATCATTATTTAAATTTAAAAAATTGTGTGTGAATAGTGCCATGGATAATCGTGCCTTTGGGGCCAGGCCTTGGCCTACTCCCCCTTTTTGTTTTTGTAAAATTTCTTTGAGGCTTCTATGAGCCCTCTCAATGATTCCTTGACCTTGGGGATTGTATGGGATACCATGTTTTAATTGAACCTCCATCATTTTGCAGAACTCATTGAAGGCTTTGCCTATATAGGCTGGTCCATTATCAGTTTTTAATATTTTTGGTTTGCCCCATGCGGCCCAAGCTGCCAGGCAATGATTGATCACATTAGACACTTTTTCACCTGTTTCTGCTGTTGCAAATATGACGCGAGAACAGGTGTCTGTGGAAACATGAACATATTTAAGAGTCCCAAACTCCTGTATATGTGTGATGTCCATCTGCCAAACATCACCAGGGATCAAACCTCGAGGGTTTACTCCCATCGGTATGGCAGGTTTGTATGTGGCACAGGAGTCACATAGTCGCACGATATCTCGTGCATCTGCTCTAGAAACATGGAAATGGTTTGCTAGTGTCCTGGCATTGACATGAAACTTATCATGGAAGGCACGGGCTCGCTCGATTGGTGTTAGTAAGGTAAAAATCCATAACGGGCGAGTGGCAGTATCAGCAGCCGCATTCCCCTGTGCCATGGGCCCCGGCAGGGATGTATGTGCTCTTATGTGGGTGGTGAAGACCTTATGGTGTCTGTTCTGAAGCAATGTCTGGATAGACAGGAACAGTCCAGCCACTGTGGAAGTGGATCTAATTAAACCGGCAGTCTCAAGCACTTGCATAGCATTGACCACATACCTAGAATCGGAGACAATATTAATGGCTTCTGAGAACCGTTCAAGAATCATTTTAACGATCTGCAGTTCCACCACCTGAGGCTGATCTGGTTCAAATTGTATGGTAACCGGGGGCTTGCCTAGGATCACATAGGCGCCTATCCCCGTCTTGGAGCCATCTGTGTATATTGTAGTTGCTGGGACTAATGGCTCAGAGGCAGTAACCTTTGGAAAAATTATAGGGTGCTGAGTGACAAATGACAAGATAGGGTCTTTAGGGTATTGATTGTTTATATCCCCATGGAAAACACATCTCAGAATGGCCCAAGTATCTATGCAGGCAGCCAGGGTCTTGATCTGGCTGGCGGTATAGGGTACTCGGATGGCTTGTGGTCCTGAGCCAAAATGTTGGACAGCTCTATCATGCGCTTCAAGGGCCAATGAAGCGACTGCCTCCGGGTAATGCTCTATGACTTTTGCAGGTGAGACCTTAGGGTGTATCCACAGTAGTGGTCCTTTTTGCCAAATCACCGCTGTGGGCTGTAGACTAGTCTGTAGCAAACAGACATCAAAGGGTCGCCCTGGTTCAATTCTGTGTAAGGTAGCCCCACCTAAGGCTTTTTCCACTCTCTGTAAGGCAGCTCTTGCCTCAGGAGTGAGCCTCCTGTGGGAGGCTATATCTGGGTCTCCCTTCAGAAGGTCGAACAGGGGTTTGAGATCTGAATTTGGTATATGTAAATATGGCCTAATCCAATTAATGTCTCCCAATAGCTTTTGCATGTCATTTAGGGTCCTAACGCCATCCGTCCTAATGGTGACCTTCTGTATAAGTCTGGAGGCGACACTGAGGTCCACACCTGCTGACCCAGGGGTGGCCCTTGTTGAAGGCTGCCACCCTGAGCTGTCCTGTCTCTGGGGCGGGGGCCCGTCTGTGAAGGGGGCCCCCTCTGGCCGTTTTTTGGCTCTCTAGCATCTTGTCCACAAATACGGTTGCCCTGAGCATCAAAGACCGACCTACACTCCTCAGCTTTGTGTGATCCCTTCTTGCATCGCCCACAAACATATGGTTCTTCATTCCTAGGGCGAGGCCTAGCATCTGCATTGTTTGGGCAATGACGTTTAATGTGCCCTGGCTCCCCGCAGGCAAAACACCCTTTAGCCTTACATTCCCCTTCTAACCCGCGAGGTCCCCTCTGCTGTACAGCCGCGGCAAGAAGAGCAGCCACTCCCGAGTTGGAGAGCGGCCCCCCTATCTCTCTGCATATCCTAATCCAGGCGTTGAGGTCCTTGTTCTTATGAGGGGCTATTGCTGCCTTGCACTCCTTTGTACATTGCTCAAAAATCAGCTGCCTTACCAGCGGTCGAGCCACTCCCGGATCAGAAAATATCTTATCGGCAGCATCTTGCATTCGGGCCACAAAGTCAACAAATGGCTCTGTGGTACCCTGAATTATTTTTGAAAGACACAAGGAGGCTGTTCCGGCACCACTTACCTGTTTCCAGGCGCGGAGCCCTATGGCATTGATTTGTTCATAGACAGCGCCGGGGAACTGAGTCTGATCATCAGCGTGCCGACCTTCTCCCATAAGCATTTCCTTGTTCCACCCCCGGTTTCCTCGATTGGCGTTTTTCTCAGCCTGCTCTGCAGAGAACTCTGCGTACCAGGCTTGCCAATCCAGGTAACTACCCGAGGGCAGACACGCCTTTGCCAGCTGAACCCAGTCCGCGGGGGTGAGGGGCCCAGAAGACAGGTTCTCCAGCATGGCAATGGTGTAAGGCGCAGTCGGCCCAAAGGTTGTAACTGCATTTTTAAGTTCTCTAATCTGCTTTATCTCAAAAGGCTCCCATGCATTGCGTCCTTGGCCCATAGCTACTTGTACAGGAAATATCCCGTAGGGGCCACTATCTATCCCAGGTGGTGGATGTACCTCATGAGACAAACGTCCCCCCTGCCAAAGCCGCCTGTAAAAATACCGACCTGCCGGCGGCGGAGCATAAGATGGCGGCCGTGATTGGGCGGAAAATGGGGGCCCGTGCATCACTTCCTGTTCTGGCGAAGGGGAAGGGAGCTCCCGGGCGGCCGCCCCGCGGCGAGGGATCACCTCCGGGAACAGCCCCCAAGGTGGGGCAGAAGGCTTCGCCTCCCTCTCGCGCCGGGGAGCGCTCAGGAGCTCTCTACTCCTCCGCAGACCAAGTTGAGTGGAGCGCAATTCACGGCGCAACGCTGGGAAAGAGCCCTGCGACTCCTTATCGAGCGACTTAGGCTCCTGACAGCTGGTCTCTTTGGCCTCCTTGCCATTCAACTTTCCCTCGTCCTCGGAGTCAGACGACTCCGAGGCTAGAGCCCCGTCCTTCTCCTTAGCATCTTTGTTCCCCTTAACGGGCCCCTCTCGGGAGCTCCCTGACTGGGCCTGCTCAAATACCCTGCGTACTTTTGTAAGCTCTTGAGAGCTTTCTCCACAACCACCCTCGCTCTTAGTGTTGCTACCTAGCATGTTTCCCATCTTTTAATATGTTACTCACCGCGTGAGGCCCAAGGAATCCGCCACTTACGCGTGAGCCTGAGGGGAGTCTAAAAGCCCTGTAGGTGCGCGCCACCCAGAGCCCAGGCTTATCCCCAACTCACCTGTCTCGCAGCTCTGTACTGGAGCATTGTCTGCTGTCACGTCTCGGGGGTGATCAGTCCCCGTGCGGGCCACCAAATGTCGATGTCTGCTCCCGGCCGGCAGGAAGGACACACGACAAAGTCTGGTAGTGGACAACCTTTTCTTTTATTTTCCTTCTCCGTACAGCCTGCCCTGGGTTCTCCCAGCTGAAGCCTTCTCTGGTCCGCTCCCCGCGGCTCCTTTTGTGCTTCAGTCTGCCCCAAAGCCTCTACCGGTCCGCTCTCCGCGGCTCCTTTTGGGCTTCTACTTCCGGGCTTCTACCTGGCTTCTACTTCCGCCCAGGGGTGGCACCGGTATATATACGGGTACAGTGTCCAATCATGTTAAAGTAAGCAAGGCAAGCTGATTGGCTAACATCATCAGTTGCCAGGCAGACTATATTGTTGAGCGGGTTGTTTACGCGGTAAGCAGGAAACTAACATATTCGATGGGAGGGGTAATCTACCCCAGGCTTTGCTCTTTACCACAGGCCGCACGTCCGCCGCGCAAGGCGAGCTATCACAGACGCGGCTCCCAACAGTGTGTTACATTGGATTCACTAGTAGGAGTGAGAAAAACATCACGGGGTGGTGCGCATTGTATGGGTGTGTGTTACATTGGATTCACTAGTAGGAGTGAGAAAAACATCACGGGGTGGTGCGCATTGTATGGGTGTGTGTTAAATTGGATTCACTAGTAGGAGTGAGAAAAACATCACGGGGTGGTGCGCATTGTATGGGTGTGTGTTACATTGGATTCACTAGTAGGAGTGAGAAAAACATCACGGTGTGGTGCGCATTGTATGGGTGTGTGTTACATTACATTCACTAGTAGGAGTGAGAAAAACATCACGGGGTGGTGCGCATTGTATGGGTGTATATTACATTACATTCACTAGTAGGAGTGAGAAAAACATCACGGGGTGGTGCGCATTGTATGGGTGTGTGTTACATTACATTCACTAGTAGGAGTGAGAAAAACATCACGGGGTGGTGCGCATTGTATGGGTGTGTGTTACATTACATTCACTAGTAGGAGTGAGAAAAACATCACGCGGTGGTGCGCATTGTATGGGTGTGTGTTACATTAGATTCACTAGTAGGAGTGAGAAAAACATCACGGGGTGGTGCGCATTGTATGGGTGTGTGTTACATTACATTCACTAGTAGGAGTGAGAAAAACATCACGGGGTGGTGCGCATTGTATGGGTGTGTGTTACATTACATTCACTAGTAGGAGTGAGAAAAACATCACGGGGTGGTGCGCATTGTATGGGTGTGTGTTACATTACATTCACTAGTAGGAGTGAGAAAAACATCACGGGGTGGTGCGCATTGTATGGGTGTGTGTTACATTGGATTCACTAGTAGGAGTGAGAAAAACATCACGGGGTGGTGCGCATTGTATGGGTGTGTGTTACATTGGATTCACTAGTAGCAGTGAGAAAAACATCACGGGGTGGTGCGCATTGTATGGGTGTGTGTTACATTGGATTCACTAGTAGGAGTGAGAAAAACATCACGGGGTGGTGCGCATTGTATGGGTGTGTGTTACATTGGATTCACTAGTAGGAGTGAGAAAAACATCACGGGGTGGTGCGCATTGTATGGGTGTGTGTTACATTGGATTCACTAGTAGGAGTGAGAAAAACATCACGGGGTGGTGCGCATTGTATGGGTGTGTGTTACATTACATTCACTAGTCGGAGTGAGAAAAACATCACGGGGTGGTGCGCATTGTATGGGTGTGTGTTACATTAGATTCACTAGTAGCAGTGAGAAAAACATCACGGGGTGGTGCGCATTGTATGGGTGTGTGTTACATTAGATTCACTAGTAGCAGTGAGAAAAACATCACGGGGTGGTGCGCATTGTATGGGTGTGTGTTACATTAGAATCACTAGTAGCAGTGAGAAAAACATCACGGGGTGGTGCGCATTGTATGGGTGTGTGTTACATTAGATTCACTAGTAGCAGTGAGAAAAACATCACGGGGTGGTGCGCATTATATGGGTGTGTGTTACATTAGATTCACTAGTAGCAGTGAGAAAAACACGGGGTGGTGCGCATTGTATGGGTGTGTGTTACATTAGATTCACTAGTAGCAGTGAGAAAAACATCACGGGGTGGTGCGCATTGTATGGGTGTGTGTTACATTGGATTCACTAGTAGGAGTGAGAAAAACATCACGGGGTGGTGCGCATTGTATGGGTGTGTGTTACATTACATTCACTAGTAGGACTGAGAAAAACATCACGGGGTGGTGCGCATTGTATGGGTGTGTGTTACATTACATTCACTAGTAGGATTGAGAAAAACATCACTGGGTGGTGCGCATTGTATGGGTGTGTGTTACATTAGATTCACTAGTAGCAGTGAGAAAAACATCACGGGGTGGTGCGCATTGTATGGGTGTGTGTTACATTAGATTCACTAGTAGCAGTGAGAAAAACATCACGGGGTGGTGCGCATTGTATGGGTGTGTTTTACATTACATTCACTAGTAGCAGTGAGAAAAACATCACGGGGTGGTGCGCATTGTATGGGTGTGTGTTACATTACATTCACTAGTAGCAGTGAGAAAAACAACACGGGGTGGTGCGCATTGTATGGGTGTGTGTTACATTAGATTCACTAGTAGCAGTTAGAAAAACATCACGGGGTGGTGCGCATTGTATGGGTGTGTGTTACATTAGATTCACTAGTAGCAGTGAGAAAAACATCACGGGGTGGTGCGCATTGTATGGGTGTGTGTTACATTACATTCACTAGTAGGAGTGAGAAAAACATCACGGGGTGGTGCGCATTGTATGGGTGTGTGTTACATTACATTCACTAGTAGAAGTGAGAAAAACATCACGGGGTGGTGCGCATTGTATGGGTGTGTGTTACATTACATTCACTAGTAGGAGTGAGAAAAACATCACGGGGTGCTGCGCATTTTATGGGTGTGTGTTACATTGGATTCACTAGTAGGAGTGAGAAAAACATCACGGGGTGGTGCGCATTGTATGGGTGTGTGTTACATTGGATTCACTAGTAGGAGTGAGAAAAACATCACGGGGTGGCGCGCATTGGATGGGTGTGTGTTACATTGGATTCACTAGTAGGAGTGAGAAAAACATCACGGGGTGGCGCGCATTGTGTGGGTGTGTGTTACATTGGATTCACTAGTAGGAGTGAGAAAAACATCACGGGGTGGTGCGCATTGTGTGGGTGTGTGTTACATTGGATTCACTAGTAGGAGTGAGAAAAACATCACGGGGTGGTGCGCATTGTGTGGGTGTGTGTTACATTGGATTCACTAGTAGGAGTGAGAAAAACATCACGGGGTGGTGCGCATTGTATGGGTGTGTGTTACATTACATTCACTAGTAGCAGTGAGAAAAACATCACGGGGTGGAGCGCATTGTATGGGTGTGTGTTACATTAGATTCACTAGTAGCAGTGAGAAAAACATCACGGGGTGGTGCGCATTGTATGGGTGTGTGTTACATTAGATTCACTAGTAGCAGTGAGAAAAACATCACGGGGTGGTGCGCATTGTATGGGTGTGTGTTACATTGGATTCACTAGTAGCAGTGAGAAAAACATCACGGGGTGGTGCGCATTGTATGGGTGTGTGTTACATTGGATTCACTAGTAGCAGTGAGAAAAACATCACGGGGTGGTGCGCATTGTATGGGTGTGTGTTACATTGGATTCACTAGTAGGAGTGAGAAAAACATCACGGGCTGGTGCGCATTGTATGGGTGTGTGTTATATTGGATTCACTAGTAGGAGTGAGAAAAACAGCACGGGGTGGTGCGCATTGTATGGGTGTGTGTTACATTGGTTTCACTAGTAGAAGTGAGAAAAACATCACGGGGTGGTGCGCATTGTATGGGTGTGTGTTACATTACATACCCTAGTCGGAGTGAGAAAAACATCACGGGGTGGTGCGCATTGTATGGGTGTGTGTTACATTAGATTCACTAGTAGCAGTGAGAAAAACATCACGGGGTTGTGCGCATTGTATGGGTGTGTGTTACATTAGATTCACTAGTAGCCGTGAGAAAAACATCACGGGGTGGTGCGCATTGTATGGGTGTGTGTTACATTAGATTCACTAGTAGCAGTGAGAAAAACATCACGGGGTGGTGCGCATTGTATGGGTGTGTGTTACATTAGATTCACTAGTAGCAGTGAGAAAAACATCACGGGGTGGTGCGCATTGTATGGGTGTGTGTTACATTAGATTCACTAGTAGCAGTGAGAAAAACATCACGGGGTGGTGCGCATTGTATGGGTGTGTGTTACATTGGATTCACTAGTAGGAGTGAGAAAAACATCACGGGGTGGTGCGCATTGTATGGGTGTGTGTTACATTACATTCACTAGTAGGAGTG